>NW_016157457.1:267381-272430 GCF_001687245.7 Rhagoletis zephyria
TTTTTTTGCATATTTTCTTTACCAATTTGGAATTTCACTATTGCTCTTTTTTTATACACTCTGGTTTTGCTTCTTAGCTTCGCATGAAATTTTCTTTTGTTTCGTTTTAATTGGCTTAGACAATTTTCATATTAATTTAATATTTCGGTTTGGTTTTTTATTTTTCCGCGAAAATAAAATCTATTTTTTTGTAAAGTGTGACTTGCTCGTCGCCCCCGAACACGAGCAAGTGATCAGCGTACTAAACCGCGCCGGTCTTCAGCCGTCAGCTGTCAACTGACAGACGTGTGTATGTCTAAATGTATGTATGTATGTAACTTCTCAGCCCTTCCAGCATCCTCTCATCAATGTTGGTACCATCATCGTGGGAGTGATAAGGTAAGTGAGAAAAAAAAACTTCCTATATATATATATATATACATACGTAAATAGCCATAACCACGTACATATTTATAAATATACCTTTTGTTTTGATGCATTTTTTTTACTATTCTTTCGCGGGTCCCTTTCGCTTAATTATTACATACATCCATACCTATATCGTTAACACGTATATATATAAAGGGTGTTCAAGCTGAGTAAGTGAATTATTTTTTTTGGATTTTTTTTTTTGCAAGTTCTTGTTGAAGATTAGCGAAGAATTGAATTTGTGTTAGGGGTTTCATTTTTTTATTAATTTTTTTTTGAGAATTTTCTTTGAAGTCAATACCATTTATAATAAATTGCGTTATCTGGAACACTGTTTTTATGGAATTAAATTAATAATAGCTGTAACACATTCGCATGTTAGGGTAGTTATACATACATATACTTGCGCACATATATTTTTGAATTTGCACTTGGTTGGTTGAATTGAATTTAATTTTTATAAATACTTAGTTCCTTTAGGTTCTTTAGGCGTTAAGTAACTTTGTAATTAGGCTAAGCTTTGTGAAATAAAAAGAGAAACCCATGGAAAGGTTAGTGTTGAACATGTGAAGGGCTAAGCGTGCTAAGTGCTAAATATTTCCATTTTTGGTGTGGGTGTTACACTAGGGCCTATGAGGGGACATGAGGGCGTAGACCGATGACTCGACTGGGACGGGACTGATAGACGAATAGACAGACGAACTAAGTCAGGCAAAGGGGGCGTTGCAATAATGTTAGGAGTCGGCGCAACGCCCATGGCTGCGCATGCGAGACACGCAGAGGGGGTGGGACGACTCCACCTGACGGGACCGGCCTTTCCTTTTGTCCTTTGCTTCTGTTTCTTTTTTATTGTGTTCGGGTTTCTTCCCTCCTTTCGTGTTATTCTTGAAACCAGGCATGAATAAATTTTGGTTTATGTGTGGTAGGTAAGGCGGGTGGTAACAACCTCCCCATCCGGCGAGCTAGCAGGGCCTGGAAAACCATGCCTATATACCAACTGGCCTTAACCGACAGGTACCCACATAGCAATGGCGCCCAACGATAATAGCCCAATAGTTTTTTTAAATTTCCCATCTTTGTTACTTTAACTTTTAATTCTTCGTTTTCTTCCTTGCTTCCTTCTTTTTTAATTTCTTTTTCGTATTCCTTACTTTCTATCAGACGAGTTAGGGCCACGAAGGCAACGTCACTTGCGGCCACCGTAAGTGACTAGTGCCTGAGTGACTAACATGGGGGGGTGTGAACATCACAACTTCGAAGTGCCTTCGTTGTTGTTTCAATGCGCTGATGAAGAGGAATTCGAAGTTGTGGTGACACTAGTATTTTTTTTTGTTTTGCGTTTAGTGAAGGCAAGCTATGAGCTACCTAGTGTGCGATCCAGCATCGTGCACTGGTGAGGTTCATAGTGAGTCTTCACAGGGGGTAGTGGGAGGAGTGTGGCATCCACCGTTGAAGCTACGGCATCGGCGGTTGACATGCCGCACTAGATTGAATAGTAGGTGGGGGTTAGGTGACATCAACGTAGGACTGAAGACATACGGACTTAACGCGTTCACTATGCCCTTGCTCAGTGTAACACCACCCACACACCAAAGCATTTACTTATCTCATTCACAACAACAACTACAACAGATACTTATATGCTAATCAATTTTAGTACTTACAAGTGTATAAAAACAAAAATATAAGAAATTAATAAATGTCCTTTTTTATCCACCTAAGTGAGAAAAAAATAAATAAAAATCTGCATTTTGAATTTTTGTTTTCTGTTTATTTTTCGATTTAAGGTACTTTCATAGTTTTTGCATGCATATTATTCTTTTATTTTGTATCCATAAATATTTCCTGAATTTTATTTACATACATTTGAATTTTACCTTTTCTCCTGGTATTGGATTATTATTATTTTTTTAATCGCATCGGATTTAAATTTTCTTTTGTATCATAAAAATTGTGTTTTCTTGGCTTAGACCTCCACTCACTTTAATTTTGTGGGATTGATTTCAAAACTTAGTCTTAGTTTTAATTTATTTTACAAAAAAAAAAAAAAAAAAAAAAATTCATTCATTTTAGATCTCCTAATTCTTAAAGTTTTTATAATTATATTAACCCAATTAAATTGGTGATTATATTATTATTTTGCCATTTCATTTCGAAATTTTTTTTTAGTTATTTTCTTGAATTTAATATTTTTGAGTATTGTTATATTCTGAATTTTTTTTGCGTTAATTTCCGGCTTCAGAGAAATTATGTTGTTTCATCGCGACTGCGATATCGGGTGCTGAACTTTGAACTTCCGTATTTGAATGTAAAAATTGAGACGTTACTTTAATATGAGTTTTGGATCATAACCTTCCAACTAGCTATAGTTTCTTTTTAGTTTTCTTTATATAGCGTTTCAACTTGATTTTTTTTTGAGAAATCGTATTCTAGCCGGCACGTTACTTGGATTTTTTTTCGGTCGACTTATAAATATACATATTTGTGAATTTTCTTTTTTTGAGAGTAGAATTATAAGATTGAAGAGGTTTTCTTTAACTTTTTTTTTATATATATTGATTCCTTTTGGAGGTTTGGATTTTCAATTCTTTTGGTTCTCAATTTTTAATTTCGTATTTTTCTACCTTTTCGTTGAAATTACTGAGTGTCGATATAAATCTTCTTTGGTTGAATTTTTATTTTTTATTTTTTTTCTCGGAATTTATTTTTGTTGAGAATTTTGGATTATCATTTTTAAATTAATCTGGACTTTTATTCATTTTTCTTTGGCTTTTGAATCCCTGAGACCTCTCCTGCGAACTCTTAGGTCCTTGAAGCGAGACCTGATTCTGTTCAGATTTCCATTTCAACAGCTCGAATTTTGGAGTTTGCATATATTATTGGATTCGGGCTCACATACGTACATAATTTGAAGTTTAGTTTGCGGTGTGGCGATATTAAGTTTTTGTGTATAGGGGTGCGAGTGAATGGAAAATCGAGAGGGTGAAGAGCGAGAGTTTACGGATAGAGTGGTTGCTGGAGGATTAGGTCTGCTTGATTCGGGCCGTAGGGTAACGCGAAGCGTAGCAAGGGCTTTGGAGAACCAGGTGGTCGGCTCTATATTTACCCAAATTGACACTGGCATTCCACATCCGGTAGACTTCGTCCCTACAGACTATTTAAATAGGTGTGCCGAGAGGATATTTGGGACTGCCTGCCGGGAGTCACGTCAATCAGCTATTAGGGTTACAGAACAGGTCGCGGTAAATACATCTGATAATAGTCTTACACTTTCTCGAAAGATAGAGGAGCTTGTCCGAATGTCAGAGGAAGAGAGTTCAGGGGAAAACATGCCACAAAGTGACCAGCAGCCAGGAGGCTCAAAGTCTCAAGGTGGCGGGCCGAGTTCGGCAGCCATCAACGTCGAACAGCTGAGCCGCTTAATGGCGATGATGGCACATCAAGGCGATGTGATGGCAGAATGCATGAATGAGGTCCGCCAAGTAAAAGACAACGTAGTAAGCCTCAATAATAGAGTGGCGGATGTCGAAAATTCAGTGCGAGTGCCTGGCAGTCGGCCAACCATGGCGTCAACTCCAGACGCAGGACGGCATGAAAGCTCTGCAGCGGACCAAGGTAGGGTAGGAAGACGAGTACAAGACGACAACAACTCTCGATCCGGGACCGAGGCAAGGAAAAAGGTTGATCTTGAAAAGTGGCATATAAAGTTTGATGGTACAACTAAAGGTATTTCGGTCGAAAGTTTCATATTCCGTGTCGAGAGGATGAGGGAACAGCGTGGTATCTCCTACCACCAGCTGTTTACCGACTTCCATTGATTGGTCACCGGCAGCGCCTTGAAGTGGTACTGGCAAGTACTCGAAGACCCCGCCGACGATTCGGATTTCGGGTACTACGAACTTAAATCCGAGTTGCTGGGCCACTTCAAGACGTCTGAATCGGATTATGAGGTGATCCGAGAAATCATGGAGCGAAAGCAGTCTCCACAAGAAAGCTTTGAGGAATTCTACAGTGAGGTCCATAACCTGACCTTCCGCCTCCGAAAGAAGATACCTGAACATGAGCTGGTAGGAATAATCAGGGGAAACCTAAAGCCGTATCTCGCAAATTTGACCTTCGCGTCGCGAATCACAACACTAGCGGAATTAAAATCAGAATGTAAGCGAGCAGAGAGGGTTATTAGAGAAAATAGAAACAGACCGAAGGCAGTGAGCGAAGTAGAATTTATGTTAGAGAGTAGGGTAGAGGAGAGATTAGAACCGAAAGTAGAAGAAAGGAATGTAGAGGCAATAAATAGGACTCAGTATAATAAACCGTCACTGGCAGTGTCAGTCCCCAATAGAGTGTCCCCGTCCGTTGATCCCAATGTCCACAAACCCACTATCCACTCGTTTTGTCCGTCTCCTTTCCACCTGATGTTGTGTCTTAAGTGTGGTCTTCCCGTCGATCACTATGTAAAAAACCTACTTGACGCCCGGAAGGAAGATAAATGTGTGTCCAGGTTCCACGATATGATATGTTTTGCATGTGGCAGTAATTCGTCATTCTGTGTGTATAAGCCTAATCCGGGAAACCAGAAGCTGGCGGAAATCTCCGGGAACTCCTGCCAGCAGAAGGACCACCCGGAGACAGGCCAGTGAA
>NW_016157457.1:277124-283722 GCF_001687245.7 Rhagoletis zephyria
ACTGTGGCAACCTTGGCCACATAGCAGCGGTTTGTCAAAAATCAGCGAGAAACGTAGAAAAAGGCGAACGTAAATCAAAACAAAACGCTAACATTGACAGTGTAAATTTTTCTTCATTTGAAAACATAAGTTCAGTGGATTTAGTATCAGAAACTGAAAACGAAAGTAATCCACATCATATTGCCGCGGTAGATACAAATGCCCCAAAGGTGTTTGTAAATATTAAAATTAATGATCAGAAATTTCAATTCCAAATTAATACGGGCGCAACTTGCACCCTTATTGGTATTTCTGCATATTCCAAACTAGGAGCACCAACTTGTAGGCCCACAAACAAAATCCTTAAAGCGTACGGAGGTGGAATACTGAATTTGAAAGGTACAATAGATGTGAATGTTCAGAGTGGGGGCATTACGAAAAAGTTATCACTATCTGTTGTCGACTCTGAAACAGCAACGAATATCATTGGCATGGATTGGTTTTGGCAACTAGGTTTTCGGTTAGACACATCAGTGTCAGAGCCCGCATCTAAAGAATGTTATACAACCTCTATTAATTGTGGGGACAGACACTCTCTTCTGTCATCCCTGCAACAAGTCTCAAAACAATATGCAGACGTCTTTTCACCCGGCCTCGGGCTGTGTAGGGTATTTGAAGCAAATATCTTATTGAAAGCAAGTGCAAAGCCAAGGTTTTCTAAACCGTACAATATTCCGTTTGCGCAGACTAAAAAAGTTCGTTGCGAAATAAATCGTCTCGTTGAAATAGGTGTTTTAAAGCCTATTGAGACTTGCGAATGGGCAGTGCCTATAGTGATAGTAAATAAACCAAATGGGCAGCTACGTATATGCGCCGATTTTAAGGTTGGAGTTAACTCGCAGATTGTAGTGGATCGTTCTCCAATACCCAGAATTGAAGACTTGTTTCACAAACTCCAAGGAGGTAGGCATTTCACGAAAATTGACTTAAGAGAAGCATATCTGCAGATTAAACTGTCAGCAAATTCAAAAAAAAGCATGGTAATTAACACACCATTTGGTCTGTATCAATATGAGCGGGTACCTTTTGGAATCGCGAGCGCACCCGGTATGTTTCAACGACTAATGAAAAAGTCATAGCTGGAGTTCCGCACAGCGCAGTATATTTAGACGATATCATCGTTACAGGAGTCGACAATGAAGATCACATACGAAATGTGCATACGCTTTTAAAGCGGCTTCAAACTCATGGCCTAAAGTGCAAGCTCCCTTGAATGAGTTAAGACGAAACAACACAAAGTTTAAGTGGACAAAAAGACAAGAAAACGCATTCCAAACACTTAAGAACGCAGTAGTGAAAGCAACTCAACTTGTGCATTACAATGATTCTTTTCCTTTGGTTCTCGCCGTCGATGCTTCACAATACGGCATAGGCGCTGTCATCTCCCATCGATACGAAGATGGTTCCGAGAAACCCATCGCGCACGCATCAAAAACGTTAACTAGCAATCAAGTAAGATATTCGCAAATTGAAAAGGAAGCGCTAGCCATCATATATGGTGTCACGAAATTCCATCAATATTTATGCGGGCGTCATTTCGAACTCATAACCGATCACCAGGCCCTCACAACGTTATTTCATCCTGAGAAACGACTTCCAGTGATGACGTTACATCGCTTACAGCGGTGGGCAATACTGCTTCAGGCATACGACTACAAGATTCGCTACAAAAAATCTTCGGAAAACGCAAATGCTGACGTTCTTTCCAAACTTCCGGCAGGCGAGGACAAATATTTTGACGAGTCCGAAAAGAAAATGCTAGATGTCGATATAATATACAATACCGCAATTCAAGAATGTCCGCTAGGGGCAAAATGTGTGGCTGACGCTATGAAAAATGATGACGTTCTGCAACATGTCTCGAAGTACATTGTATCTGGTTGGCCAGCGAATCGCGAAGTACCAGGTAATATTAAGCCATTTATTAATCGAAAGCTATGTTTGTCCTTGCAGAGTGGCATTATACTCCTGCAAACAGATTACACTAGAATTGTGATTCCCAAACAACTGCAATCAAAAGTTCTGACTCTTCTTCATGAGGGGCATTGGGGCAAAGAGCGAATGAAGCAGTTGGCTAGACGCTACGTTTGGTTCCCGGGCATTGATAAGCAAATTGAAAATGTGCATGCTACTTGCGCTATCTGTCAAGCAAGCGCAAATTTGCCAAAACAAGAATATTCACCATGGCCAGAACCGTCAGGTCCCTGGGAAAGACTTCATTTGGATTTTGCGGGTCCCTATTTCAACCGTATGTGGTTAATCGTGGTAGATGCTTATTCGAAATTCCCATATACAATAGAATTGGCAGCGGCAACAACTATGACGACAATCGCTGCTGCAACGTATTTTCTCTGTGGAGGGTCTGCCAATAACCCTTGGTACAGACAATGGTACGCAATTCACATCGCGAGAATTTAAAGAGTTCTGCGAGCGTAACGTCATAAAGTATCTCACCACTGCTCCTTTCCATCCAGCGTCAAACGGACTTGCGGAAAGGGGGGTAAGAACTCTTAAAGAGGCTTTCACAAAAATTATGAGAGATGAGCAGCACACTGAGCGGGCCTTGTATAAATACCTATCTACATATCGTGCTACGCCAAATCCAGTTTCAGGCAAATCGCNTTGACTTATGCCAATATTCACGATAAATGTGAGACATTGCCAGTGTTCAGTAGTAAGGGTTGGCTACTTCTGGTTATTTATAAACCTAATCTGCTATATAACTCAAAAACATGAAATTTTGAGTTATGCCGTTATTGCAGAAGACCATCGATGTGTACTCAGTGGCGGATCCAGGTATGGGAAATTGGGTAAATTCGCACAGGTTCAGAAAACAACGAAAATTAATATCATTAAGTTTCTTGAGATTTCTTATTTTTACGATAATTTCCAAAATTTCAAAAACTATCTAAATCCGGGGGATTCTAGAAATTTTGGTAAAATGAGAATATTTTGAAATGTACAAAATTATTGAGATTCTACAAATTTTTATATTTTCCAAAGTTTTTAGAATTTTATTTACCCTAAAATGTAAAAAATGTGAAACATCACAAACTGTCGAAAAATTCGTATGTTCATGGTACTTGTGTGTAAAAATAGAAAATTCTTAGAATTCTAAAAGATATTAGCATTTTTGAAAAATTCCAAAATTTTTTCCACTTTTCGGAACTTTTCCAAAATTTTGTATTGATATAACAAAATTTGATAATTTTAAATTTGTTGAAAATTTTGAAAACATGAACGCCCAAAAATTTTTTGAATCTTCAAGAATTACGAACATTTTTTTAAACTTTCAAAAACGACGAAATATGAAAATATTTTCAACATTCGAAAACTTTTAATTTCGTTTGATCAATTTTGTATATTCGCCAATTTTACTTAGAAAAAGTTTGTTAGAATTCCTACAGTTCTCAAAATTGTTGAAAAATAAAAAATTTCTAGAAATCTAGTATTCATCATTATATTGAATTATAGTGATTTACTAAAATGTCTCAAATTCACAAAGTTTTGACAGTTTAGGAAATTTTGGAATTCCACTCAAGTTATTTAAAATGGGAAACTTCAAAAAATTCAAAACTCTAAAAATTTTAAATTGCGGTGATTTTTAAATTTATATACACGATGTATGTTGAAAAATTTCGCCCCCCCAAGAATTGCTGCTGGGTCCGCCCCTGTATGTACTTGTATGTAATTTCATTTCATTTTATTTCCTAAATCATTAGTACAATAAGATCTGTAGCTTGTTTCTGTAACAATTCTCTACCAAGGCGAATTGAGATATGAATTCGCCGCCCTGTTCTCTACTGCTATTTTCTCTACCAGTAGAGAAATAATCGGTAGAGAAAAGTTACAGAAACGGGCTACTGAGATCTGGATGGTACTATTACCATCTATATCATATTCTAATCTCTATAGATTAGAAATCGGAAACCATCGATAGCAATATCATTTATAAAATGTCGCCAAAAAAGAAGGATGGAGCCTTTCAGGACAAAATTTGTATTTTCCACCGAAATAAACGATGTTTCTACTCTAAAGAATTTTGCGAAACAAGAACATACCTCTTAAACAACAAAAATGATAGTAGAAGGCATACGAGATTTCGCCATCCGCTCGGGATGCGAGAAAAAGTATGCTTAGTACTTTTTGCGGCCTACACGTGCGGGATCTCGCATGCTTCGTCACGCAAGCGAGATTTACGGCACGTGAAGACGGCCGGTAATGCACGGTGTGGAACGTAACAAATCGTTAAAGCCTGTTTACATACAACTTTGGCGGTGCGTTGGCGTTGGCGTAGCTTCGACAGCTAACAGGGAATGCATGAATTTATATGAAAGTCTCCACATAACCAAAGTTAGGCAACGCCAACACCAACACAACGCAGAGAGATGGCCACCTCTCAACTTTTCGCGAGCGTCGTTAGTCAGCTGTTCCAAATAATCAAAATTATGTGATTTAATTTTCCTTTTTAACCAGATGCGGGCAAGGAATATAGTTTTTAAAGCAATTATTGATATACAATTTTGATTAATCTGCCGCTAGTATGTTAATTTAGTGACCAAAGTATTCTAAGCGTTCATTGTAGCAAACACGGGCGTTACTAGCGCTACTGTCAAAGCGACGCCAGACAGGTATAAGTAAAGAACTTAAATAACTAGAAGGGACAACTCGTTATAGTTGTAGCGAAAGTGCGCAACAGGGGCGTGCCTTCTCTTTTGCCCTAGTGCGTTTTTTGATTGGAGGAAAAGAGAAGGCACGCCCCTGTTGTGCACTTTCGCCACAATTATAACGAGTTGTCCCTTCTTGTTATCTACGTTCTTTGGTATAAGTATCAGCGTTGATAATGGCATTTTCCAATTGCGTATGAGAATGTAATCCACATTGTTGTTGTTGCTGTTGTTGTAGCGACTACTACAACCCCGCCCAGAATCCGAATCACGGTTCTCGTGATCGACCAATAGTATCTAGAAGATCTAGACGATTTCACATACCTGCATATTACATATATCGATGGTCCTCTGCAATAACGACACAACTCAAAATTTCATATATTTCAGTAGAGCCAATTAAAGATTTTGTGTTTCGTAATTTAGCAATAATATGTCGTTAGTAATACTGCAAAAGATGCTATGTCACTTATTACCTCTGCTGCTTAATTGATCTGTTATCCGAATCTGATCACTTCTGGCAACCGTTCATCTTCATCAGCCAAAGATAGACAGTTTTGTCATTCGTTTATTAGGGCGTAACGATTTACAGATGCATTCCGGTGCACCTAAGAGACCATCTAAGTGTCAAGGGTACTAATAGACATACACTACGTTTATACGCACGTATTATTTGCAAATGACAATTTGAAAATGGTAAATTTTGCCGTATAAACGCTGAGTTAATTTTTTATTTGCAAATAACTAAATCACGCAAATAAGTATTGATTAGTGGTACTATTTGCAAATAAGCGCAAGGCACCGCCATTCTTAGGTTTATTATCTTTTTCGATGGTCATCTTATTTCATTTTTATAATCAAGACGTTGCCATTTTTAACTTTATTTTCTTCTTCGATGGTTATGNCACGCAAATAAGTATTGATTAGTGGTACTATTTGCAAATAAGCGCAAGGCACCGCCATTCTTAGGTTTATTATCTTTTTCGATGGTCATCTTATTTCATTTTTATAATCAAGACGTTGCCATTTTTAACTTTATTTTCTTCTTCGATGGTTATGTTATTGCTTTTTTATAATCAGGCAATATTAAAAAAGAATTTTTCACCATCGAATAAACAGTGAGTTAGGTATTTGCAAATTATTTTTATTTTGTAGTATCACCGACGTTGTATTGGAACGTAATTATTCCGGAGTAATTGCAGTCACACTGTAGGGGAAATTTTTAATCTTTCAAATTATGACTAAAGATTTANAAATTTTTAATTTTTTAAATTATGACTAAAGATTTAGTAGGTGTAGGACTGCAAAAATACGAAATATATAACAACTCGTATAAAGTTAAACGAAAAAAAAATTCAATTTGTATTGCTGAACAACGGCGCAAAACGAAAAGTGTCGTGATTTCCCACAAAAAATGACAAAATTTCCTACTGAAACTATGAAATGAACAACGGCACAATTCGAAAAGTGTCGTTATTTCACATAAAAGCATGACTAACATATCGAGAGCTATTGACTTATGCCAATATTCACGATAAATGTGAGACATTGCCAGTGTTCAGTAGTAAGGGTTGGCTACTTCTGGTTATTTATAAACCTAATCTGCTATATAACTCAAAAACATGAAATTTTGAGTTATGCCGTTATTGCAGAAGACCATCGATGTGTACTCAGTGGCGGATCCAGGTATGGGAAATTGGGTAAATTCGCACAGGTTCAGAAAACAACGAAAATTAATATCATTAAATTTCTTGAGATTTCTTATTTTTACGATAATTTCCAAAATTTCAAAAACTATCTAAATCCGGGGGATTCTAGAAATTTTGGTAAAATGAGAATATTTTGAAATGTACAAAATTATTGAGATTCTACAAATTTTTATATTTTCCAAA
>NW_016157457.1:295406-296470 GCF_001687245.7 Rhagoletis zephyria
GGCTGCTCGGGCGGACTGTGGTTAGCCGTGGAGGCTGCTCTGTTTGAGCAACAGGGGGCCACGTACGACGTGGTCCACTGTCTATGTGTCCGTAGTCCCGAGCAGACTCTGAGGTGACTCCACCCCTCGCAGGCATTACACTTGACTGAGGTGGAGTTGTGGTGTAATCGTCTCCGGCATACACTGCAGGTGTATGTTTCTGGCCCAGGGTTTGACTCGATGCCAGCCCTGAGTAGGAGAATACGTAGTGAATGTAGCCCTACGGACGGACAAGTTCTGAGATACTTCGCCGACCTAAACGGGGTTTGATCGCCGAAACAACAGCCCTTGGTCGGGTGAAACCAGAGTCATTCCGGTACGTAGAACCGGCTGTCGTGAGAATGCCCATTAACGCATCGTAATTGTTCCTTTCACAGTCGGGAATTGAAAGCAAAATTTCCGCTGCAGGTCCTTTCAATGCGTTNGTTTGTCAACGTCGATGCCTTTCTTTTCCATAGCCTCTCGCAACCGTGATAGCAACTCCAATTTTCTTCCGGAGTTTGCTAAATTTCGTTTCTCCAACTCCTGCTTGAGTTCGTCAATCTTTAGATCCTGAATTTTGCCATTTTCAGTAGTTTATCCTTCGGGATTTATTTAACAATCCCACTTCTGACACCAATTGTTACGATTATCCTTGAAACCTCGTCCGGATTTCCCAAATCTTCCGGTTGGTATCGCTGGATTGTTAAATAAATGCTCACGATGACCAAATTGTAGTACAATTAACTTTATTGTACAACAAACAATTTACAATACTCGCTAATATAGTAAAAACACTTTCCAATACTTGTTAAAGCAATAACAACGCTTAACTAAACTTGTTAACACAATTAAACTTATAGCTTGCTTATTCGCAACTCACTTCTCTGCTCACTTTACTTGTAGCTTGCTGTCTTGTAACTTCGTAACTAATTCACTTCGCTGTGGCGGCGCCCTTATATACCTGCGCTCGTACTTATGGCAGCTCTAGAGCGTTTAGAAGTTTATCGCTCATTCTCTTTCTCTCGCTGTTCGCAGTGTTCATC
>NW_016157458.1:0-18487 GCF_001687245.7 Rhagoletis zephyria
TTCTCAACAGAGCGCAACTAAACACCGAAAGTTTTAACTGTCCCTCTCTTCAGCCGTTTTGCACTAGATCAGAGATGATTCTGAAATGTGTAGGGCGGAACTAGCGCTATAAGAGACTGTCTCTAAATTTTACTGCAGGGCTATTGCAGCCGAGTATTTCTAAGTGGACACGTTTGGTCCCAGGTGCAGGATTTATCATACCGAATATGAAAAAAAAATTTCCCTTTCATATACATACATGGATCGGCCAAATTTCAAATAGTGGTCTGATAAAACCTAAACCAGTATTCCTTGTTGACATAAAGAAACTTAAAGTAATTTTTAATAAATTTAATGGAAAGGAAATTTCGAATAGCAAAAATTTAAGAGCTAAATTATTGAAGTTAAGTTCTGATGTAAATTTAGATGAATCAAACTTTTTTTAATGTCTAATATACTTTAGAATTAAGTATTTGAATAAAAAAATAAATGCTCAAAAAAATTAGGATAGTAAAAGCAAGAAAATTGTCAAAACGGTTTTATAAATGCGTGTGTTTCATTTAGTGTGTAATTTTGTGTAAGTATGCATTTCCACATTAACATTAAACCGAAAATTCAATAAATAAAATGAAGCTGATTCTAATGAGATTTTAAATATTTTCATATTTACAAAAACTTTCATTTCAAAGATGTTGAGTTCTATCAAATATGTTAAATGCATAACAAAGGGTTAATTTCTTTGTTTACATTTTTTGACATTACGGTCAGGTATGAGAGAGCTCGACTGAATTGTCACTTCTACCTTGTTGAATATGCCTTGGGTTCAATGTACTTGACTCAATAACCAAATAAAATACATCAACATTCCTGATCAAAAAGAAAAGCCGAAAAAAATTTAAATCCTTAAGTTGCTGTGAGTAGCATAAACAAACAGAAAACAGATTCACATTGTTTTGGAAAACTCAAGACGAAATCATTTTACTTTAAGCCGCTTAAATGTCTTCTGATGCTTAAATATACCGCGTTTTGTTGGGTACTTACATGAATAGTCTGTTCCATGATACAAAAAACAAGGTAGTTCCATTGTCATTTTTTCGTCGCCATATTAACAACCTGACAATTAAGCAGATTGTGACATTTCGTGCTACCATACCCAATATCTAAAATCCTTCAAATTTTCTTATTAATTTTTTGTCGATTTAAAAATCTTTGTTCTTAAGCATAGTATTTTATTCCTATTTCACGTGAAAAAGCTCTTAAATTGCAAATAAAATTTCTTTCTGTGAAATAAGTGTGAAATTCCACAACATTTCCTCAGCAAAGTAGTATTCTACTCACGCTGTGAAAAAGCTTGCAACATTTTTGCAAAATGAAGCTAGCAACACAATTTTCATGACATTTTTAAATACACATGTACATAAAAGTGGTCCAAAAATGTATGTAAAAACAAATAAGGTCAGGTTTTTAATGCCGCCGCCCCCTAGGATTGTTATATGCCGAGAAAAATATACCCATATTTTTTTATTTTGAAATATAAAATAATTTAGGTAGTGCTCAAAGCGCTCAAAGTTTTCCATGTATTTTATATGGAGAAAAAACATATTTTCGTAGAAATAGTGTAGAATCCTTGAAAATCAAATTTTTCGATCGGAAAACTTTACTTATCTTCAGGAGATTCCCAATAATAATACTCAATTGTTTCTTTAACAATTTTTTCATGGTAACTATATTTTATAGGTCTTCCAAAGCCCTTAGAAAATGCAATGGGGGAACCAATAAAAAATCTTTACTCATAAAAAATGGTTAAAAAAAAACAATTGGATATTAATACTGGAAGTCTCCTGAAGAGAACCACAGTTTCCTGGTTGAAAAATATTGATTTAAAGAGTTTTATACCATTTCTACGAAAAATTGTTTTTTCTCCATATAAAATACATGGAAAACTTTGAGCGCTTTGAGCACTCACTAAATATTTTTTGATTTCAAAATAAAAAATAGGGGTATATTTTTTTCGGTATAGATCAATCCTAGGGGGCGGCGGCATTAAAAATCTGACCTTATTTGTTTTTACATACATTTTTGGACCACTTTTATGTACATGTGTATTTAAAAATGTCATGAAAATTGTGTTGCTAGCTTCATTTTGAAAAAATGTTGCAAGCGTTTTCACAGCGTGAGTAGAATACTAGCATTAAAACTCCGACTTTATTTTTTTGGACCACTCTAATGTACATTTTAAATTGTGTGAAAGCTGACAGTTTATAGAATTCAGTAGCGGGGAAAACAAAGGGGGGTTAAGTGGTTAAACCTTACCCAAGCCGATCGTATAACTTGCG
The DNA here is from genome assembly GCF_001687245.7 of Rhagoletis zephyria. NCBI lineage: Eukaryota > Metazoa > Arthropoda > Insecta > Diptera > Tephritidae > Rhagoletis > Rhagoletis zephyria. The sequence continues at coordinate 2,316 of NW_016157458.1, forward strand.
ACGCAAATTCAGCTTATGCCTGTCGGCGTGAGTAGAATACCAGCGTTAAAACTCCGACTTTATTTTTTTAGACCACTCTAATGTACATTTTAAATTGTGTGAAAGCTGACAGTTTATAGAATTCAGTAGCGGGGAAAACAAAGGGGGGTTAAGTGGTTAAACCTTACCCAAGCCGATCGTAAAACTTGCGACGCAAATTCAGCTTATGCCTGTCGGCCTTGGCATGAATGTAATCCCTCAAGGTTTAGCTTAACATGGTTCTAGGGATACACCCTGTGATCATGTTAGTTTCCAGAAGGTATCACGCCCGTTTTTCTGTACATATTTCCATTGGAAAAATGCCTCATCTCAGTATTATAGGTAAATGCTTCCAGAGGTATCTATGCGTCACCAGAATTTTAGTTTATATGGCTTATACCGCTAGCTCTCGTAGCTGGCTACGAGATCGTTTTCATATACCCCCCATTTTTCATAGATTTTGGATTGATTTCATTTACCTCTATCCCAAGTTCTACGGTGGCATGCTGTATTTTCCAATAAACCCATATTTTTCCATGAGCTTGAGATTGACTTCATATACATACATATATCCATACCAAGTTCCAGAACTCTACCATAAATACTTCCAGAGATATGCACTATGAAAAATTCGATTGTATGGGAGGTTCCACACCCCCTTTAGATATCGGTTTTATTTTAGCCTATACCCATTCTTGGAAGGTTTGTGTCCGAAATTTCAAAAAAAATTGCTATAGCCGGTGTGGGCATTGTGACTCCTCAAGGGAAATGAACTAATGATTGCAAAAAATGAAATCAAACGTCGTAGTTGACCAAAAAAGAACATAAGACTTAATTCTCTCAACTTCTCAGAATGTAGAAAAGCTAAGAAATATATAATAAGAGAGGATATATTAAAACAGCCTCCAGAACATTTACCAAAAGACGCCCCTGAACTACACAAATCAGTTTGATTGAAAATTTGTTTTTATCTATTTATTTTATAATTCACTTTTGGGTGTGTCAAAACTTCATCTGAAAACAATATGTGTTGCTGGAAAAATTTCGCGGCCCGTGGGCCACAAAGTAAATTCCATTTGCTGTTAAATAAACAAAGACAATATGTATTAAATAACACATCGAAATGTATAATTTCAGTGTCTGAATTATATCAGAATCATTGTATCCGATATAGAAAACTACAGTGTGAAATAATCAGATGACATGAGGACACTAAAAAAAATTTAAATATGTTCACTAACATTGTATTAATATTAAAATAATGTTTTGGCAAGTTGTTATCGAATTTAATGTAAAATTTAAACGTTTTTAAGATAAGATATTAATTATTTTTAAAAGGTAAATATTAACACAAATATTTTATTTATAGTCCCAAATTTAGGATATAAAATCTCCCACACCAAAAAACTTACAATTGGGTAACGCCGCTTCGATTTTTTCACAATTGAGCAATTGTCAAAAATCTGCTTTTTAATCAAAAAGTTGTTTATTGAAACTACCTTCTTTTTTGTATCATGGTCTGTTCATTTGGTTGGCATCACATTGGAATTTACTTCAGTATGAGAATTTGAATGGAAAAGAAAAAAGTAAAAACGATCTTTAAAAATATAAGACGCATAAAGTTAACACGATAAGATTTTGCGAGACGGAATAATATACATTTACCGCCCAATTCTGAGTTTTCTTGATAAATTATCTGTAAAGAAATTTTATCAAAATTTTTATCAAGTAAAAGCCTCATCGCATTCTGTTTCAACATTTATAAAATAAAAAGCTCTACAATTTCCACATGAGGGGAACGGATTTCATTGGGTAGGTTCAGAAGGCGCAGCAATTGAGTGCAACCGTTGCTTAAAAAATAGGTGATCGTAATGCGTCTTCTGAATGGCTTGATACGTTAGCTGTCCAATTCAACAACACACAACATGTTGTCTCAAATGATCAGAAAAAAATACGATCATCTAACACGCAACTGTTCAGTTGATCAGAAGTACAAAACAACGCGTTCAGAAGGTGCACTCAGTTTTTGAGATATCCATATGAAATTTGGAAAGTGGGAGTCCAAAAACAGAAGAGATCGAGGAGAAGCGTAGTCAAATTAATAGTCACGATAGGAGGATGGTTCCATGCGTAGAAGTGGAAAACTTTTGATTGCCATTCACCTGGCAGTGGCCAGAAGTGATTCTTGTGCATACGGTTCAAATCGCAGCTCACAACGTCGGGATATATATGTCCATGTATCCTCTGGGTAGCAACCAAACACCCGTTTCAGAGCGATCGAAAGTGTGTAGGCATAAAACTTCGCGTGCGCTCGGTTCCCGCCACGTTAGAAGCCCGCCCAATGAAAATGTTCAACAAGCCTCGGATAAGACCCCCTTTTTTTTGATGACGACCACGGCAAACGTATAAAGAACTATAATTTAAGAGTTTGAACTTAAAATATAAGGACCTTTAATGGGGAAAGTGCCTATACGTGGCTAGTTGATGTCCTCGGAATCACAATGGCTGACAGCACCGCCATCGACGAAATGCGATGGACGGGGCAAGAAAAAGTAAGTTTGAAGGCTTGGAAGGGTTACTCTACGGTAGTTGGCGCGAATGGCGGGGTCGCATTTCTTGTGGATTGGGCAGAGCACACTTAAATTCCAGTCGTCGGGCATGCGTTCAACTGACCTTGGCATCNCGTGCGCTCGGTTCCCGCCACGTTAGAAGCCCGCCCAATGAAAATGTTCAACAAGCCTCGGATAAGACCCCCTTTTTTTTGATGACGACCACGGCAAACGTATAAAGAACTATAATTTAAGAGTTTGAACTTAAAATATAAGGACCTTTAATGGGGAAAGTGCCTATACGTGGCTAGTTGATGTCCTCGGAATCACAATGGCTGACAGCACCGCCATCGACGAAATGCGATGGACGGGGCAAGAAAAAGTAAGTTTGAAGGCTTGGAAGGGTTACTCTACGGTAGTTGGCGCGAATGGCGGGGTCGCATTTCTTGTGGATTGGGCAGAGCACACTTAAATTCCAGTCGTCGGGCATGCGTTCAACTGACCTTGGCATCCCTCATCGTACCAGTTGTTCTTTCGGGCTCCCTGAAATCCAACTACTTCTTCGGCCCTGGTACTTAATGGTCGGTAAATGTGGTTCCACTGCTCGTTTATGTCGGATTGTTGAAGAGTACTCTTAGAGAGCAGGTGGTGGTCGAGTGGCGAATAAATTGGCCGTCTGTTGTGATTGCAGCTTTTCGACGATCAGCTTTCCTTGCATTGTTCGGCGCACGTTTTTGGCTGCACAGGGGCGGGTACGTATCTTGGCTACAACAATATTGTGGTCCGAGTCGATGTTTGGCTTTCGGAGTATACGCACGTCTGAAATGCTGGAAGCATGTATTCTGTCCATCACAAGATGGTTGATTTGGTTTCTCGTTTTTCGATCTGGAGACAGCCATGTAGCTTGGTGGATGTTGTTATGCTGGAACCTAGTACTACATATTACCATGTTTCGGGCTCCGGCGAAGTCGATCAGCCTCAGTCCGTTATCGGAAGTTTCGTCGTAGAGGCTGAATTTTCCGACAGCGGAGCCAGAGATCCCTTCCTCGCCAACCTTGGCATTCAAATCGCCGAACACGATTTTGACATCGTGTCGGGGGCAGCGCTCATATGTACGCTAAAGGCGCTCCTAGAAGGCGCCTCGTCCTTCTCTTCCGTCAGGGCATGGGCGCAGATGAATGTGATGTTGAAGAATCTCGTCCACCGGGGTGAACGCCAGTACTCGGCGACGGAGTCTCTCTCCTACCACGAATCTAACACCGAATTCGCACTCCTTTACGTGGCAACTGTAGTAGACGTCGCAGGGCTTCATACTTACTTTTCCTTATCGAGTGTATTGTGCGAGGTCTTATCGATTGCATTATGCGAAGGACTGCAGCCCACCGTCAACGAACTGATTGGACCTTATGAGTGTGGCCGCCTAAGGACCTTTTAGGATTCATTAAGGATACCAAGGTTATCTTGGACATACTGGGTTAAGAACAGTGTTGCCACTTAGATTAGAATGTATCGATGTTTTCTCCCTTTCATTCAATAACAGCCAACTTATTTTTAATTTGCGTTCTGCTCTAATCCAACATGTCATGCGATATATATTGGATAGTATCACAGCTAAATCCTACCAATTTTTGTAGGAAAAGTCCAAGAATGACAACACTGGTAAGGAACTCTCGGCGCCATAATTTTAGATAGTGTTTTCGTCGAAAGATCATGGGGGAATTCACGGCTTGTAGCAATTAGCCTGCGTTTTGTTGTTGGAAAAGTAATCGTGAACTCCCCTAATATTAAATTGTTATTTTTGAAAGCATACTAATTGATGCTCTTGCAAGCAAAGTGTTTGGGTTTGGAAATACGGGCCACTGTTAGTTGTGTAAATATTTAGAGGAGATATGCACATAAATTTTGTCTGTCTTATTTAAGTATAAACAGCGTGCTATATATGACATTAATTAAAATAAAGCCAAACAATTTTATTATCTTAAAAACAATTTAACACTTGTTTAGCTTCAAAATTTCAGCTAACCCACAAAAGCAGGCCCAACCGACCTGCTGACATACAGTGACCGCATGCCAATGCCAAAGCATGAAATTTGCGATGTTGTAGGAGGGGGAGGGGGTGGAGGGAGCCAGGCTGCATGACAATGTGGTCGCCTCGTGGTTTATGGTGCATGAAGTTTTGCTTTTAAAATTTCATTCCCTTGGCTTCACTTCTATTCGTTGCCTTTCTGAACTTTATTCATTTAGTACTTGTTTCATTTTTAAATGAACACGTTTTTTACTTGTCTGATCGTCCTTTGTAGTCGTTTGGCATATTTTTGATAGGAAGTCATGCAGACAAAAAATTACCATTTCGTTAGCGAGAGAATAAGTGCAAAGTTAGGGGCGAAAAAATGAAAAATTATTTTACAAGCAGCAATCGCGTGAGTTGGCTTAAAGGATTTCACGAGTTGTAAATGTGTATGTACATACGTGCTTTGGTAGGAGTGTCGCTCTGTGCTTAAATAAGTGCAATAACACATTTGCACTGCTTGTTTGCATTTGTGCACGTATAGATATTTATGTGTTAGCCTTTTTTATTTCCATGCTTAATTACAGCTACTTGGCTTCCGGTGTTACTTTCTTTCCTTTCGCCTTCGCCGGCTTCCTTCCGACCTATTGTGTTTTTTGTATCTAGTTTACTGGCTTCTACTTTGTTGCTTCGTTTTCTGCTTCTATATAAATAGGAGGGCCATAATTAATCATAAACGAAGCGCCGGCATGGTGTTGAGAATAGTAAACATCTAAACGAGAAGTTAAAGTCTATTGACCTGGTCGTGAACTGTGCAAAACAGAAAGCTTCTTAGCAAGAATGTAGAAAAAAGAGCACCTCTCAACTCAGTAGGGCGTAAAATATTAGGACAGAAAGGTAATTGTAGACAAGAAGCGGCGGTGTGTCCATTTTCGTTGTGGTATGCCCTCAAAGTAGGTCACCTGAGTGTTAGATACATATTTACGTATTAGACATGCTGTCAAACGTACGTTCGAGGATTTGGGGAGTTGACCCGTCTGAAGTGGAACATGAAACTCGGATACAAAGATACATCAGTCTTAAAAAAGGATAATACATACATAGGTAAGTTGAGAGTGCATGGAAAATATATGTGTGTAAGTACGCACTACTATGCCCAAGGGCCTGGGATTGAGTTCAGTTTCTGACTAACATCAACAATTTAAAAGAAAAAGTTTTTAATAATAGCCATCGCCCCTCGGCAGGCAATGCCAAACTTTCGAGTGTATTCTCGCATTGGAAATAGCTTCTCATAAGGATGAAACGATACCATGCATGTATCGATACTTTTACTTGGAAGTAGTATCGAAAGAAAGTATCGATACCTGGAAGATATCGGTTACCTACTCATATCGATACTTTTGTTATGAAGGTTTTCCTTATGAACTAAAAAGTTAAATTTTGTTATTTTATGTCATAAGTGAACTATTATGCGGGAAACCTAAACTCCAACTACATATATGTTTAATGATGAATTTTAACACAGCCAATTCATTGGAAACGATTACAAGAAAGTTAATCTAGTTTAAGAAAAAAAAATTGCTCATAAAATATTTCCGAGAAAAGGATTTAAATACGATAGTTAAAAAAATATCACCTTATTAAATACTTCACCTGGTAGAACTCTATATACAATTGAAAGTGTGAGGAGTACAGAACCGAAATGATACGAATGAAATTGTACTAAAGGAAATGCTTAAAAGCCTCTTGTACCCTATTCTTTTCCTCCTTTGTTTATTTTCTTCAATAACACTGTGCGAAAATTTTATGACAATTCAAACCGTCCTGGCTGGTATTTTCTGAAAGTACACATATCCAGTAATAAAACACTCGATGGACTTGCAAAAGTTAGCTCGTATTTTTTATTTTATGACCTATTAAAATTTTAATGTCTCGGCCTAAGTAGTTTTCGAAAAAGTTGAAAAAGTGTTTAAAATAAATGTCTGAGCGAAATTAAAAGTTAAGACACATAGAGCAAAATTTCATGGGAAATATTTTCGTAGAACATTTTAACCCATTAGCTCCCGCCTGAAAAGGTCGTTTTGACCCTTACCAGCAATAAGCAAATTTGGAAGTTGGTTAGAGGAATGATATATTCTAAAAAAATTATTCTTCCGAAAATTTTACTAGAGTTCGTCTCGGGCAAAAGCTTGATGCCACTAACGTAAAACACTCTAAAAAATTAATATGAAAAATCAACAAAAAACATGTGCCATTTTTTTTTGTTAAATGAGTTTGTTTTTTTGTTTTAATTTTATAAGAGACTTTAACGTTCAAAAAAATTCAAGATTGGGGAGGCTAAGACCAATGTGTGCAGCAAATTTGGTCGAGAACGGTCAAGCAGGTTTTGACATACGCATATATCATATGCGGTGCCACCCCCATTTTCCTAAAATTCCTTTAAAAGTCACTTTTTTTTGCTAAGGAGCGATTGTATATATCAATTTTGAATAAGTTTTTATGAATTCCTTAGTCACAGTGCTCAAAAAATCTGGAAGTCCGGTACATACACAATAAAAATTCTAGCCGTATTTAGGAAAAGTTTTTATGCGATTTCGATAAATGTGGTATCAGTTTGTTTGAAAATAAATATAATTTTAGACATTGCACCATATTTTGAAATTGTTGAAATTATATATCGTCAAAATTTAAAATACAAAGATATATATATTTTTTTTTGTAACCGATGAAAAATCCCAGCAAGCCTAGTCCGTCCTTAGATTATTATATACCATTTTAAAGGCCTATATAGCTTCTTCACAGATCATATTCGATCTTTCAAATCGAATCAAAAATAGTCATTATAAAACGCATAAATTTTCTAAATCGACAGGTCGCGACCTCTAAATGACCGTTAAAAATATATATAAAAAAGGCAATAATATTTCTCGTAAAAACTAATAAAATTGTTGGTAGGGTCTTGAAGTTTCCAAATAAAACAATTTCGATGGGCACCCTAATGTACAGTGTTTCCAAGAAAAACACTGATAGCCCTATGCCTCCTAAATCTTTGTAAACACCTGACAAATGAGATCCAGGTCGATTTGGTGGTTAATAATTGAAAAAGTTATTTACATATAAAAAACACAATTCTCACAACTCAGCGAACAATCGAACAGCTTACAGTAAACAAGTAGTGCTTCAAAATAAATGCTTTTAGGAAGTGTTTTTTCAAGCAGACCTTCTCTTTGGAAGCTTTATTAGATCTTCCAATATAGACGGGGTATGTGTCGATGTATGTCTAGCGCAAAGTTAAATTCGAAATGTGTCATTATTATTTCATGTATATTTTTCCCTTTTATGTGTACCGATTCAGGTACCTAAAGTTTCAAGGCCATTCCATCTATATACTTATTTCTAAAAGGTATTTTTCTGTTACCAAACGATATCTCCTTTCATTTTTTATCAAATTGAATGGATGATATTTGATTTTGAAGGGGAGAAGCACTGTATCCGGTCAATAAAGCGCCACATATTCCATAGTACCTCATCAAATTGAATAACACAATCAAAAACCATTTTGAAGGGCAGCTTCACCGCTTGAGGTAAAAACAAAAAAAATTAATAGGGTTGCTACCCGCTTAAAATTTTTGGGACTTAAATATATGTCGACTGAACTATTACAACGCATTCAGGGAATGAAAGGCATTTAAATACACTTTTAACCAGAAGCAATAATTTTGAAGAGGGTTGCCAACAATTAAAAATTTATATCTATATATGTATTAGAGAAAGTTGCTTACTAGGACCGAGCATAGCTCTAGAGTGCATTGTCCTACGTGAGCTGTCTATTTGTTGTGTTTACAATTATGTTGGTTGGGTTAGGTTAAAGTGCGTTGCAGATTATTACCGGTTCCATTTACACGGATTTGAGAAATATATGATGGAATTTCGTTTAAAAATACAAAATCAGCCTTATCATGGGTTTCATTTTGCCCGAACCGGTTCACTTTTCACTTTTCGTTTCCGTGTATTCACTACGCGCGGATGAACAAATTTTGGGAGAAACTGAAGACAAGGCTGAATGAGAATATCTTTTGCCAGTATGGTTCGATTGCTTCGAAGGTAATTGGAATTTTTCGACATTGTACTTCAATGTTCGTAAACCCATCGCCAGTTATTATGAAACATTGCCTCACGAAACCGCAATTTACAAAGATTGGCGATAGGCAGTGCAAATCAACGTCTTTAATATGTTTGAAAGTTATATTGTGGGGTAGAATTAGGGTTATTTGAATTAAGTATGCTAAGGAGGAACTCTGGTTCGAAATGATCTTTGAAGGATGGTTGGTACTTAAAGATATCTTTTAATCAATATACCACACTTTTAAATCGAGTCATAAATAAAGAGGTTAGGAAGAAATTTTAATTTTGCTTGTTTTTAAGGTGCCCCAAGGAAGAAAATTTTCAGTACTCCAAACTCCGCTCAATGTAAGCTTTAAATTTTTGAGGGATAAATGCAAACTTATTTTTTTATGGGAATCAACCCAGTCGAATCTGCATACGTCCATCTCTATGTGTGTGTAGTAAATCTTGTTGTTTTGATGACTCTTCACTCGGCCTTGTTGTACACCTCTTCAGTTCCGAATATTTTCCAAATATTTAGGGTGGAAAAAGGTTAGCTTGAGGGAAATTGAAGTGAACCTGTTCAACAAATTTACGACAACATTTAGTTAGTTAGGTTTTTTTTAATAACATACATCACACGTTATTTGAACATTTGAATGTAAAAATTGGATAAATTTAAAAATAATTCATAGCACTGTAAGGCAAAATCAACTTTTTTTCTGGGTATTGGACCAAACCAATTTTTTTTAAAAGATTGAGTCATAGGTAACAAAGGAATTTCTCCGTTATTACAGGTGCTATAAGAGGTCAAAGTTCAAGTCTTTAAAAATTAAATTCTTTATATTTTAAACAATTTTCAACTGATTTTTAAAGCATGTATATCGTTGTAAAAAGGTGATTAAACCTCCTTTCTTTCGGTATGCATATTTGTATACTTCGTATATAAAAATTTTAGAAAAACCACATTTAAATGAAAAAATACCTCTTTTTTTTATAAAAAAAATCTTTTAAACAAAAAAATTAATAACCGATTTCTAAAAAATTTGAATCGTTGTAAAGGCGATTAAATCTCCTTTCTTCTGATATGCATATTTCTATACTTTGTTTATAAAAATTTGAGAAAAAACACATTTAAAAAAACACCTTTAAAAAAAAAAACTATTTTAAACAAAAAAATTACTAACCGATTTTTTAAAGGTTGGTATCGTTGTAAAGGCGATTAACCCCGTTTCTTCTGAAATGCATATTAGTATACTTCCTATATAAAAATTTGAGAAAAACCACATTAAAAAAAATTTTTTTTTCTATAAAAAAAAGAGTATTTTAAACAAAAAAATTACCAACCGATTTTTAAACAATTAGTACCGTTATAAAGGCGATTTAACTCCCTTCTTCTGATATGCATATTTGTATACTTCGTATATAAAAATTTGAGAAAAACACTTAAAAGGAAAAATCTGTTTGTGATTTTTTGGTTTCAATATTTTTTATACGAAAAAGGTATTTTTTCCTTTAAATGTGTTTTTTCTCAAACTTTTATATACTAAGTATACAAATATGCATATCACACGAAAGGGGGTAAAATCACCTTTACAACGATATGAATCTTTTAAAAACCAGTTCAAAATTTTCTGAAATATTAACACCCCTATTCTCTCTTTCGTATTCGAATTTTGCTTCGAATCGTAGAAATAGTATGCCGCAATCCGAATCGTATTTTCGAACTTTCGAAATTCGTAACAATGGCATGCTTAGAAACGAACGAGTAAGCTCTTTTGCGTAATTTTGTACGAAAACAATTCAGTCTCGGAGGCGAAGTGTGTTTGTAAGAAATATTGTTGGTGTTCATTTAAACAGATTAATTTGCCTTTCGCATATACGTATATTTTTATCTACTGCTTTATATAAACGGGCAAAAAATAATCTTTGTTGCACCTTACTGAGAAACTTGGGTCCGGTTTAGTTATTTGTACAATGATATTCAGCTGTTGTGTCCAAACGCATAACCCGAATCCAAAAACTTTAACATACACGTGTAACTAAAGGATTCACATTTTATTTAAGATATGTAAATGTTTAAAATTTCCTACCACTAGCTTATTAATAAACTCGGTTTGCACTATGTACTCGTTTGCAAATTTCGGCACAAGAAATGTTGTATACCTTTGACATGCGGAAGCCCTTCTTCCCCGCAACACAGAAAGGAGTATGCTACTTAGTAAGGGTTAAAAACAGGGGATGGCACTAACAAAGTGCATGTTTTCAATGGCTTGGAAGAAGCTGATATTGCATTAATTGGATTGAGAACCAGAGCTTCAGGCATACGAGGAGTTCTGGCTTGCGGTTCCACAATTCAGTTTGTGAATCCATTGCCATAGCGCCCTCTTACTCTGCTGCTATATTTGCAAATGCAACAGAATCCATAATTTTCCTCGAAATTAGCCAATTTTATAATGAACAAGCACATGATGAGGGCTTTTTTAATTCCTTTCCACTTTGTTTTCCTTCATTCAGCTATCTTCGAAAAACAACTGATAGCTGGAAATGCTGCACATGTTTCCGCAAGGGCTGCAGCATGTGAAGTTTTCGTTTTTCGTAGTGTAGCTACGAATTACGAATTACGAAAATTCGGGTTCTAGAATAAGGGGGTAAGTTTTTAATTTTTTGAAGATCTGACTTTTGACCCGTTATAGCAACTGTAAAATAAGTTTTCACAAAAAAAGTTATACACCATATAAATAAGAGAAAAAGGCGGTCCACGTCTGTATTTTTACTTTTTTTGCTTTACATGCAATAATTAAAAATAATAAGGTCCAATTTCGAACTTCGAAGGCCCATATCTCGATTTCGGAGGCTAACTTTGAAAAACGGAGAACTTACTTTTTTTACTTATGACTTAAAAAGTTGTACACAAAATTTTTCTTTCGTTTATGAAGGCGGTATTGATATTTATTTACGTGTATAGTTTTTAAAGTTAAAGTTGTTTTCTTTTTCTTTTACCCGTATTGATATATGCATTACTAGTGAAAACGCATGACGTTAAAACACGAAAATTGAATTTGACATTTTAAACAGGTTGCAACCCTCATCAAAAATATAGGAAATATTCCAAATGTTAGTCACAGTTAAATCGATATGACATTTCAAATAGGGGCCTACCCTAACTAAAAGTATTTTCAAACTAAAACCTTTTTAAATTTTTTCGTCTGGCATTGGAATACATATTTCTATTAACTGATGAATTAAGTTGAACTTGCTTTTTGGAACTCGTGGCAATCCTTCTAAATATAGTTTTGAAATAAAGCTTTCCAAACCGAAAACGAAGAAAACTAAACTACTTGGACATAACAATTAAAATAAATAAGGATAGAAACAAATGCGAATTCGGCACATATACCTAGAAAACCCACGGCCATAGACACGATAATACATAACACTTCATACCACCTTCAATAGCACATAAATGCCGCCTATAGACAACTAGTAAGGAAGCTTCAACGAACGCTATTGAAAAAAAGCTTACAACAAAGAACTTAATACAATATAAGCAGTTGCGGAAAATAACGGATACAGAAAAGGTCTAGTAAATAAAATAAGAATATACGCAAAAACAAAGAGAACCAAGAAGGAAAATGATGAAATCACTTATACGGGGAAATATTATTAAAATTAAATTAAATTAATAAAATTAATACAGCATTTAAATAGAACGAAGAACAACGTAGGGAAGATACTACAAAATAGCACAAACGAAGAAGACCCGCTAGACAAGCAAGGTGTATATAAGTTGACTTGCGAATGAGTTACGTAGGACACACAGGGCGCAAGTTAAAAACAAAATATCGTGAACATACATATAAAGGACTACAACAAAAAATCTAAAACCATCTACCATACCGGAATCTATCTTCGCAAACCATATGGCAGAAATCAAATGTAGGCCAATGAAAATGCGAAAGATAGCCAAAGTTCTAAATGTACAGCGCAAAGGATAACGTCTGAACGTAGAGAATATGGAGATATGTAAACAAAAGACTTTCGTCGGAAAAATAATAGGTGAGAAAATAAACACCGCATCTGATATATGTATTATTCGAACCACTCAGGCTACTACACACAAAACACGCACAGAAATCCTGCAACTACTATAAACAGGGAAACACAGGTTCAAACTACAGAAGCTAAGAGGCAGTAAATAACTAATATTTACCCACCTGCGAATCCAGCTCACAATTATTCAAGAAGATGGAAGCAGCTGACTTCAACCTACCTGAGGATGTACACACCGAACAACTACTGGTTGAACTACATAATATAATCCGCTGAGACGTACCTAACTAAGATCCAACGCCGATTTAGCACGGTTATAAATAGTGACTGACAAACAGAAACTATTCAGAAGGAAAAATGACTCAGAAGATGGCACACCGCCGAAACCGGTTTGTCTCCAAACCAACTCTCACTTTATACACTTCTTTTGTTAATTCATTTAACTTAATAAATAATTTGAATTTATCTTTTTAAAATAAATTTCCAAGTTAAAGAAAGAGTGAAATCTTTAATAATATTTCATATAACTTGTGTATAATTAAATTAAATTAATAGTCTTAAAGAGTTGGCAACCCTTTTCAAAATATTATCCAACTTACACCTTTTTAAATCTGACACCCAAAACGTGAAACGTATTTTAATTATATAATTGCCTTAATTTAAATTTAATTTGATTATCTAACAAGTGGCAACGTTTTTACATGTAGTAAAGAAATCAAGTTTTTTCGCAAACCTTTCGATTGATTTCTATATTATAAAGATTGATTTAACTTTTTACATAGTTTTAATTAAATTTTTTAACAGGTGACAACTTTTTTCGAAAAAATAAAGCATTTGTTTTCATGTCAAAAGACTGGAAAACTTGAAAACCCCATAATTTTGAAGGTCAATAGAAATGTCAAGGTAATTTTTTATGCAACGATACAATTCTTCCTGAATATTTCACCTTAAAAGCTTTAAAATAATGTTACATTTATTTCGCACATTTATTCATTTCCACACTATTTGGCGCGGAAGCATGTGAAGTGACAAAATCTGATTAAGCGGCCCTGGTGTTCGAGAGAAAGATACTGAGGATGAGCCACCGTATTGCTCTAAAAAGAGATTTGAAATAATCCATTGATAATCAATTGGATTTCTATAAAATTTGGGCAATTAGGCGCAGTACCGCACTCTTATGACTTTATTATCTCGTTCATGTTAGATTAAGAAAGTATTATAATATGGAGTCGCCTCGACTGAAATCTCGTTTTGTGTCGAACGACTCGGAGAAGTACCTTCCAATTCTAGCAAAGCTAGACATTCCGATAAATAGCCACTCGCGGGTCCTTCTTAAGTAATAGTAACTGTTTTATCAAATTCAATTCTGTACACGCAATCCACTTCATCTCACCAAGCAAGATTTCGAAGATTATCGTAATCAGACAAAAGCCACGAACAAACTTTAGTTTTTACTTGTTTTACCTAAATCCAAAGGAAAAACTGTAAGTAATACCCACATAATTGAATGTAAATCCCATATCAATTCGTGACTTCCAAGTCATGCGCCGCGTTATTGGCAAACCACAAATGACTTAAAGCCATAAACACAATCCCGGTCAAGCGCAGAAGAAAAGCTATGACAAATGACATCGGCATAAAGTAATGCACACTCAGATCTACAAACTATTGGTGTGCCAGCGCGTGTACACGCCAGGTTAATTGCAAGCGGATGTAACAGTCTGGCTGCCGTTGCTGGTGCGTAGATGTTGACAAACCGCAGAGATTTAACCGCACAGTGACCTCAGCTTAGCACACCTGCACACTACACGAATTTCTGCTTTTTCCATACTTAACAAACTTGACACATTACATTCGCTGCAGGTCGCAACGTACGCATGTACGAGTCCATGGCGTATGAGTGATAAAAGGCAAATGTGATTGGTTGTTTGGAACAAGTATGCATGTATGTATATACAAGAGTTATGCATGTAACTATGTACATATGTATGTATGTGGCGAGAGTTGAGTTATGTATGAATATCGTAGCATGCATTTGATTTTCATTTGCAGCATCGCAGGTGGCCTTTCTGTCCATCGGATGGTCAGAGAAATTGCTGAGAATTTTGATATTTGTGTCCCACATGAAATATTAACGAAGGAATTAGCACTCTGTCAGCTCCACATACACTGTGATATGTATGCATGCACATACTGCGTATGCGTATTAGTATGTATTGCCAGGTATCAACACTTGGCGCAATCTTTTTCAAACCATACCTTGCGTCATGTCCCAGACATTGTCAGGGCGGCAACAAGCCACACGCTCTAGTGCGGGTGTACATTTATCTGGCTGGTGAACAAAGAAGATTATAGTTTCAACCGAAAGACAAGCACAGCATTGTGCAATCTGAGTTACATACATATGTATGCCGTGCGTACTAAATCCATTGTCTTCTTTTCATTGTCAGCTGTCAATTATTAATCACATGTTTCCTCTTTGGCTTACATGCCAGCTGTGCTTGTGTCTTACGCTCGTATGTTAATATGTATCTATATATTTGCAAGTATTACCTTACCAATTACTGAATGAAATGAAATGAATTGTCGTTTTACTAAGGCTGGGATGGGATTTAACAATGTTTTGACTAGAACTGTGTATTCAAAAGTTGGTTATTGTTTATTTAAGAATTATGGGCTATACCGATTGCTGAATCCGTCGACATCATACCTAACCCTGCCTAGCGGGGAATGAGGGGCATCGGGTGCTTAGCTGACTTAGGATCCGGATACTTTAATATGCAGTGATTGAAATGGGCCCGGTAATGTTTAATGCGCATGAGTCGAAGGATCGGTGGATAGGTATTTCCAGTGAACTCGTCTTCAACTTTGGATTTAGGCTTCGAGAGCACTGCAGCGCTTTTTATGCAGATGCAGTAAGCAGGCAATTGGCTGCTGATTCTTGTGACAGTGTCGAGGGGTATAAATATGTACTCTGATAGCAAAGCAAAAATCAGGGCCTAGAGAACGTTTACCCGCTATCAGAGCTCCGACCTATCTATCTGTTGCATATGCGTATTTTCTAGTCAGACGGATTTAAGCGGGACTGTGCTGATTTTGAGAAAGTTGTCTGAATATTTTTTAAAGGTCGGGACGTATTAGTGTCCTTATTGTTTATGATCTTTGGTTGGTACTCCCGCTATACAGCAGTCTATCATTGTTGCTTAAATTTTCTTTAAGGGTTTTATAAGTTTGTTGTTTTTTTTAATGAAACGATGCTTATTTGAATTCAGTGAAAGTATTTCTTCAAAAACTCATGGACATGCAAAATATTAACTATATTGTCAAGTTGGATCCTCAACGTTTTGTTTTAAATAAAACGGTATTGAAACACATTATGTCTTTTTATTCTAAAAACAAAATTGTATGCTTTGATTCGATGCTTTAGAAATGTCCCGGGG
>NW_016157458.1:19245-96512 GCF_001687245.7 Rhagoletis zephyria
AGTACAGGCATGATTTCTGGGCTATTTTGGGCACACGCGGGATCTCGCATTGCGTACGGGAAAGAAACTACTTAAATATAATTAATCGATTATCGATTCACAACAACAAAGTCATCAGCAGATTTTTGCGAAAAGTTACCTTGCCATACTTATTTACTACTTAACAAGAATTTTAGCAAAATGTTGCTGATTTTGGTTAAATAAATCATTTATTTCAAAGAAATTTTTATTTATTATTTTTGTAAATTTCTGGAAACCGATTGAAACCTGTGATTGAAATGGTTTCGGTATCGTTCCTTTTCAGGTCAAGATAACGGTTACGGTTTCGATTTCGGTTTTGAAAAACGAAACGGTTTTAAACGGTTACGGTTTCGGTTTGGGTTTCGGTTTCATTCCTTGGAAGAAAGTGCATGACACTGCCAAAAAAAAAAAAAATTTCAAAAACCAAGGGGTTTTTCACCAACATGAAACTTGCACATTATTGTACTAAAACTGAATGGGCTACAAAACATAATGCCGATTTTTTCTGTAAGCATTCTAGATGCAAGTTGGAAACTTTGCAGAATTCGTATATTTTTTTGCAAAATACTTGAAATTTGGATTTCTATAGATTTTGGTAGATGAGCTATACTTTTATAAAGAATTAATAAACCTTAATCTAACAAAAGAAAAATAGTCGAAACTTGTCAAAATGACGCGATCCTATTAATTTGTGTGACACTACAAATCCAAAGGCTTGAAATAAGTATTATTTTCTTTAATTTCTATATACTTTTTATATATGCATAGTTCAATTCATACAAAAATTTTGGAACACTAAATCGCTAACATCAATATTTTTTGAGATATTGGGCCTTGAAGTTGATCAACAATTTCCACACTTTAGCTCAATAATGCATGAAAATTCCACACTACCTAAACTTCGAAGCCCAATATCTCCTCGCTGGTGGGAGTGAAAAAAAAATAGTCGCGAAAAGGAACCTATATAATTTAAATGGTAATGAATGTTTCTTCTTCATAGAAATGGTCCTTCTTTGATTTATTTTGGGCCCGAGTTATTATGTTCAATTGGCAACCGTGAGTACTAGTTTTTAATTGCTAAAGAATTTCTAAAAAAGCTCGAAATTTTTTACGAATGTTTGTTGAATCTTAAAATTTTAATATTACACAAAGTTGGAAACTTAAATTTACACGAGTTTTGTTAAAGAATGAACTATATATATATTTTTTTTAAATAACCAAAATTAAACAACAACATTTAAACTTGGCGAAAAATGGCTCGGCTATAAAACAAAACTTTATGTTTTCAATGACACAGGGCCATTTAGGTAAATTGCTTGTAGGTGTTGTGATCCTGGGCATCAAATATTGGGCCTTGTAAGCACCTCACAGTGGCAGGCTGTTTCTTTGCTAAGGACTAGCGCGCTGCCTTTCTCATCCAGATGTAAAAGGTTCGCATGAAGGAGCTTCATGGCAACCTGATGATGGGTCCTATGAAGTCTTAGTGAGAATAGATATACTACTTATGTTACTTCATATGTATATGTTACTTCATAGATCATGGCTCCAATGCGACTCGTAATCCACACATATTTCGGGTGCGGTGAGTGTAAAACCATTTGAGGTGAACTTGAATTCTCGCAGGCCAAGGAGCACCGCCCTGCAGTTAGAGTGCATTTAGATTTGTTTGTAGGTGGCCCAACTTAGTAGTAAACCAAATGTACATTCATATATATATATATATATATGTATATATATAACTATCATCATAAGGTTTATTGTTATTGTTCCACCTGGTTCCATTAAGGTAGGATAATTACTTCTTCTCAAGCGACTTGGCTTAACTCATATACATACATATTTTTCATAATTTGAGAAATCAAAATTTACAAAGTATGTTAGTTATTAGTGTCTTTCGATTAGTTTCGTTGTTTTCGAATATTTATATTGTAATAGATCGGTGTTAAGGCACTTTTCTCGGAGTGATCCTTAAGTTTGTGTGCGACTCTTTCTTTTGGACAAATCTGCATTATCAAAAATCTCTACGTTCCACAGTCAAATGACAATAGCACAAATTCAAAAATACTGATTTAGCTGAGCTAGTTTAAAAGTAATTAGAAGGCTGGCTACTGCTTTAAGTGCAGCTTAGCTGTCCCAGCAGACACGTAATTCCCCTTCACTTACTTTCCACCACGTAGTCCATGCCCTTGAGGATTGCAATATTGTGAAACACCGAAGCATATTCAAGTGAAGAAGATCCCAGATCCTGACCCAAACTCAGTTTTGGAGGCTTTCACTAAAGATTTGACAATGTGTGAGTCCGGGCTCAGTGCTAGAATTAAACCAGCTTTCAGCATCAGGGAATGCAACAATATAGAATCTATTCAACAAAGGTAATGGTGGCGTACTATGCTGTGGCATGGAAAAGGCGGCCAGCAATTTCCGCCTCGCTACACTCTGTGTTATACCAACACCAGTTTCTTTTTAGTCTGCAGGTGGCCTTTAAGACTTCGCCACGTATGAAGACACAAACGGACGGTAAGTGCAGCATTGCTTAAAGAGCAGCGCCAGGAGTCGAGAGAAGGCTCCCGTACAGAAGACGGCAACCGTTCTTTGATTGAAAGTCTGGTCATAGAGGTGTAAATCCTAAGAATTTCCTTTAGTGACAGACCCCACGTTTTGCCAAAGATCCGTTTCCATTGTAAAAATACCGTCAGTACTTTGGAGTTCTTGTGGTTCACGTGAGATTTCCACGGTAGTTTTGTATCCAGAGCCACTCCTAGAAACTTTACTTCAGGAGAAGTCTGAATTTGTGGGGAATGAAACCATTCGATCTTCTTCTTCTAGTGAAGACGTTGAGTTAGGGGTTAGCCAATTTGCATTACATCAGAAAATCATATAACCGTTTGAATATCCTCTTTTAGTTTACACACGATTACTTGTGTATGATGTCGGGATAGTGTATGAATACAAAGTGTACACATATAAAACATACATAACAAGTTGTTTACATAAATACGTACTGATTATTCTTATTCATTAACTTCCTTTGAGATTTTCGCTTCAATTTCACATTGAATGTCAATTAATTTTAGTTCTTACTACGTTGATTAATACAAACACACATCTGAATTGAGAGTTCCTTTTATTTGCCTTCTATATGTAGAACATACTAATCCATATAACTACTTTAATGTGCCTTGCGTGTTGACTTCCCAAAGGGAGAAGTAGTTATGCATTACATACGTGACAAATCATGTAATGTATTTCTTAAGAGTTCTAGATTCTATAACTGATTAATAATGTATCCAGCATTCTAATGTATCCAAAATTTCATATTAAATCACATACATGCCTCGATACAAGGTACTGCAAAATTGAGTGCTCTACTCTTCGTAGGACTTCGCTCTGGGGAAAAATTCATTTTTAAATGTGAAAAGGGCTGTTTTACCGAATATTTTTTCGATTACCATACATTGCATTTTCCCACTGGGTTGTAATGATTTTTATGTATTCGTGTTAAGCTGTGATGACAAAGTTGAATTCAATTATAATAATGGGGTGCCCATCAAAAATGCTTTTTTGGAAATTAGGAGACCCTACCCCGTAGTTTTGTTCGTTTTTATGAGAAATATTATTGCCTATTTTTATACATTTTTAAAGGTCATTTATAGGTTGCAATATGTCGATTTGAGTGAGAAAATAGAATTTTGTAGATTTATGAATTTTTGAATGACTATTTTTGATTCGATTTAAAAGATCGAATATGATCTGAGGATATATATAGGCCTTTAAATATATAATAATCTATTGTCGGACTAGGCTTGTTGGGATTTTTATCGGGTAAATTAAAAAATACCAATATTTCTCTAAATTTTGACCATCGATAATTTCTACAATTTCGAAATATGGAGTAATATATAAAAATAAATCTATTTTCAAATAAACTAATACCACATTTATTGCAATCTCACAAGATTTGTCGAGTTTAGGCGACTTTTATTAAATACGGCTAGAATTTATGTTGTGTATGTACCGGAATTTCCGATTTTTCCAACAGTGTGGCTGAGGAGCTCATCAGTATTTATTCGGACGGGCTCCACCAACGTAACGGTAATTTCAAAAAACTCAAAGCTATATTTTAGAAGGAGTAGGTTTTGTCCGATTTCAAAAATATTAAAGGCGGTGCTTAATGAGGCCAATTAGGTATATCAAATTTGGTCGAGATCGGTCAAGTAGTTTTTGAGATATGCATATCTATATATATAAAACAATAGCCGTTTCCGTTCTTCAGAGTTAACTCAAAACTACTGCATAGATTTCAGTCAAATTTTCAGAGGTTATACCCTGCATATATGGTCCTATTATAGGCTACCAGAAAACTCGCTAGGTGGCGCTGGGGTCGAGTTATTTATAAAAGTCGTATTTATGAACCGATTTCATTCAAATTCAAATCGTGTGCTGCCTCCATCATGAGAACTACGTATCCGAAAAATAGGCCCGCTAGGTGGCGCCGTAGTCGAGTTATTTATAAAAATCGTATTTACGAACTGAGTTCTTTTAAATTCAAAATATAAGCTACCAGCATGATGGAACATACGTTTACCAAAAATAGACCCGCTAGGTGGCGCGGGAGTTGAGTTATTTATAAAAGTCGTATTTATGAACCGATTTCATTCAAATTCAAATCGTGTGCTGCCTCCATCATGAGAACTACGTATCCGAAAAATAGGCCCGCTAGGTGGCGCCGTAGTCGAGTTATTTATAAAAGTCGTATTTATGAACCGATTTCATTCAAATTCAAATCGTGTGCTGCCTCCATCATGAGAACTACGTATCCGAAAAATAGGCCCGCTAGGTGGCGCCGTAGTCGAGTTATTTATAAAAATCGTATTTACGAACTGAGTTCTTTTAAATTCAAAATATAAGCTACCAGCATGATGGAACATACGTTTACCAAAAATAGACCCGCTAGGTGGCGCGGGAGTTGAGTTATTTATAAAAGTCGTATTTATGAGCCGATTTCGTTGAAATTCAAAATATAAGCTACCTGCATGATGAAAAAAGCATTTGGAAAAAACGAACCCGATAAAAGCCTTATTTATGAACCGATTTTGTTAATGCAAATTCGAAACGTTTATTACTTTCATGATGGTTTTTCTTTCATTCTAAACATATAGTTACATACATACATAAAATGATAGCCGTTTTCGTTGTTCGGACTAAGCCCAAAAACCAGTCAGATTGTCGGAGGTTATACCTTGCATATATTCCTATTATAGCCTATTAGACAACACGCTGGTGGCGCTGGAGTAGAGTTACTTATAAAAGTCGTATTTATTAACCGATTTCGTTCAAATTCACAAAGTGATTTACCTGTATGATGAAAAATTCGTTTCCTAAAAATAAACCCGCTATATTTCATAAAATCTGATTGAAATTCATAATCAGCCTTATCATGAGTTTCATTTTCCCCTAACCGGTTCACTTTTCACTCTTGGTTTCCATGGTTTTACTATGGGCGGATGACAAATTTTCGGGTGAATTTTTTTCAGGTGAAACTCAGGATAAGGCAGAATGCGTATTCATTTCATGACAAGCAGTGGTTTTGCAGAAAAGGGACCTAATGGATTGCGCTGCAGCCGAAATATATAGAAACCCACACGGGTTTGATCTGCATTGGCACTATATTCATCATAGACGAATTTACTTTTCATATGGCTAAATGGAGGATTCATTTTAGTATGCATGTAAAGTCCGCAACATTGTGTAACCGCGCCTTTGTCTGATGCCCTCATACACCCTTAATGCGATCTTGCATTTACCTCCGATTGAGGAAATTTCTCGGGGCGGCAAAGATTCGGCCACATTTAGGATTCTTGGCCCTCCTATAACTAAAAATGCTCATCTGTGCTCCTTAGTTTCCTTATAAGTACTTTTATTGGCTTACATGGTACATCGGACCAATGTTGAAGGGGCAAGATCATAGAAAAATATTACGCACGCTTTGCAGAGATCTGACAGTTGGAAATAAGACCATCGGTAAAACTCATAACATCGAAAGGGATTAGTATTCGATATGGTATCACAGCGCTACTATTCTTAGCCTATGTATAAGGTGGATTCTGCTCTTTATTCGTTTCAATTTAAACTAAAAATGTTTACTTTACAGACCGATTTTGCTTTTGAACGCTCTTTTTGTATTGGCCACCCCAAAAGATCTTATTAGGTGCGGCGAAGCAAGCGGGCATTGGCTAGTATCATATAAGTCAGCGGTGCCCCCTCCATTTTCCTAAAATTTCTTGAAAAACCATAAAGAGCGATTGGATATATCAATTTTGAATAGATATTAACTGCTCAAAAAATTTGAAATTCGGGTACATACACACATATACATAAATTCAAGGCAGTATTTAAGAAAAGTCGTCTAAATTCGACAATTTTTATACGATTGCAACAATTCACGTATCGGGTTATTTAAAAATATATTTTATTTTAGATATTACTCCATATTTTGAAATTGTACAAATTATAGATGGTCAAAATTTGAAAAATTTATAGAAATATGGTTTTTTTTTAATTTACCCGATAAAAAATCTCAACAAGCCTGTCCGATAAAACATTACTATATACCATTTTAAAGAGCTGGCGAAAAAATTATTAATCCACTGAACCCTCCCCGAGGGTGCCGGCTGGAAATGGATACTCCAGTATGTTGCGTTGTCAGAACGGTATCCAGTTAAGATCAGGGGGAATTGCGGGAAGGCTCGCTGCTCTTCAATAGCACAGCCCATCGCAATGCCCTTTGATCATGGTACGGAGGTTTCCCTCAATCCAAGGTGGTCGGGGGTAACAGATTGTATTTCTACGGTGCCTCACTGACAACGGGTCGCCTCAGTGAGTAACGGTGACCTTACCATGGCATGGGGCGCTACCATGGCGGACGGACTTTTTCCCCTCTTCACTTGCTAGGTCGCTGTGCCAGGCCACCTCAGCTTCGGTACAGCCTGGCGCTGTTTCTCTTGGGTTCCTCTTGGGTTTCCTTTTTGGGCAGTGACTGGGCGGGCGACCGTAAGAACCAGAAAACATGAAAACCCTAAAAACAGCCTCGGACAATAAAAAGTCTGACAAACACCGACAACTAAGGGACACGACTAACAAGAACTCCACAGACAGTACCTCGGACAACAAAATACAGGACTCACTTATCCTAGACACGACCAACAAGGATTGTACGGACAGACCTCGACTGGGTAGTCCGAGCCTCTCCACGGACACGGCCTCTATACGTTGGCGGTCTTCCTGGACATAGAAGGGCCATTCAACAACGTTAGTCGGGAGGCGATAGAGCAATCACTCAGAAACCTGGGGACTGAGAACTTCCTGGTAAACTGGATATCTACCATGCTTCGTACAAGGATTGTAAACGCTAAGCTAGGCACCAGCGTAGTCATCAGTCATCCAAAGCGGGGGACTCCCCAAGGCGGGGTACTGTCGCCGCCACTGTGGCTTTCCGTACTAAACAACATTATTCTTCATCTGTCATCTGCCACCGATTGATCTCTTTATCAAGGAAAGTGCTTCACAGAGGGCGCTCAGGTTGAGGGAACTTGGATTGTGGAAAGAACGTACGTACGGGCATGTACGTATCCTGTATTATGTCAACGACCCAAGAATTCGCGAAAAAAACTGACTACATTTGTCCTTCGCTTCTCTTCAAAAAAAACTTCGGCACAATTTTTCCATCAAGAAAGGAGTGGAAGGCTCCTATTTTTACTGAACGCTTCGAAGTATCCATTTTTACAGACGGTTCA
The DNA here is from genome assembly GCF_001687245.7 of Rhagoletis zephyria. Taxonomy (NCBI): domain Eukaryota; kingdom Metazoa; phylum Arthropoda; class Insecta; order Diptera; family Tephritidae; genus Rhagoletis; species Rhagoletis zephyria. Next base: position 27,060 of record NW_016157458.1, read on the forward strand.
AAAATGGACTGTGGGGCATGGGCGGGAATTTTTTCAACCGACCTCCAAATTGAAGAGTCTATTCGATCACCTAATTCGGCCGGTGTTTTTCAGGCAGAGGTCTTTGCCATAAATGAGGCGTGCAAAATAATTTTAGCCTCGAAGCTAGCGAGAACCAGCATTGCTATTTTTTCAGATAGTCAGGTAGCGATCAAGGCACTTGGCTCTGTAAGCATCACCTCCAGCATAATAAAACAGTGCAGGGAGAACGTTATGGTTTTAGCTGACAGGCACGTCGTTGCACTGATCTGGGTGCCGGGGCACAGCGGAATTCATGGCAACGAGATGGCTGACGAGCTGGCCAGGAATGGGTCGGCTCTGGATATCTCAGAGGCAAAGGAGGTTCTTGTGCCTCTGAGCTATATCAAGAGCCGCATCTCTCAGCACTGCAAAAATGTGGCTAATAGTGGGTGGAAAATCCCGCAGGAGTCTGTGACCCACCTACTGCGCAAAACGCACTGCTTTTCTTATCAAACTAAACAGGAGGGATCTATCTCGACTAACTGCCGTTTACACAGGCCACTGGGCCGTAGGAATCCATGCTGCAAGACTAGGACTGGAACACAACATATCTTGTCGTAGTTGTAATTCACCAGATGCAGAAGAACCGGTGGAGCATCTGCTCTGCGATTGCCCAGCACTATGTAGGACTAGAATCAGCCTTCTAGGCAAACCCTGCTTCTGCGTTTTAACAGACATAAGTGATATTAATCCACTGCAACTTCTTAAGTTCTTGAACTCCACAGGCTGGGTTTGAGATATATAACCGACTTCTGCTGCTTTCTTTTCGGGCTCTCTTTTCAGGTTTAAATTGCGGGTAGTGGTTTTAAAACGGCACGTATAAGTGCTAATTGGAGTTGGTAAACTCGCCACTTCAACCAACCAATCAACCAAAGGCCTATATATTTTCTTCTCAGATCATATTCGATCTTTGAAATCAAAAATAGTCATTCACCTCCAAATGACCTTTAAAAAATGTATAAAAATAGGCAATAATGTTTCTCATAAAAACGAACAAAATTAGGGGGTAGCGTCTTGAGATTTCCAAAAAAGCATTTTCGATGGGCACCCTAATATACATACATACATTAAAGTGTTAATATAGAGCATTAATACAAATGTTGATAGCTTTAAGGCATGTGCTTGACTATCGTTTAAGTAATGAGTGGGCTTAGGTACATATTTATGTACATATATGTATATGTGCATATGTACATCACCCTGAGTTCGCTGAGGCGTCGACTTTTTAAATGTTGACTAATATTAATACATTGATTACTTGTCACAACGGGCTATAAAATATCGTAAAGATATGTATGTATATCAAACAATATGAATTGAGTATAACACTTTGATCGAAATTCATAGTAATTCGCTGTAAGGATGGGTTTAATTTCTTACTTCGCTATACAAAGGTTTTTCTGCTAAATTGTGTGATAACGAAACCACTAGAACATATGGGTCCAAGGTATTTCATAAAAGCACGAAAAAGCCCGTTGCTAATACTACAAATTTAGTTTTTATACAAAAAAAGTACATATTTAAAACTCTTTTGGTAAGAGAAAAGCAAAAAAAGAAATATTTGGAAACGGATAGAAAAAAACAAGATACAGATAAGATAAGGTACAGATAAGATATCTGTACTTAAAATACATCGATGCATCGAAGATATCGATGTTTTGCTTCGTTGCATCGAAAATTTTCCGCATCGATGTTTTTTGAAAACTCACTACTCTAGTACATTGAACCGTCGTTCCAGTTTTCCAATTGTACAAAAAAGAGAAGTGATTTTGACCAAAAAACTGAAATTGCTCCAAAAAGTTCCGTTCGAAACATAATCAGCTCAGTTGTAGTATTTTATTTCAAATTTTGTGTAATTTTGCTAATAACAAATTTTGTTGTCAAACATTATCTGAAAAATCCTATGCAAATCGATGCATCGATGTATGCCATTCGATGCATCGAAAAATATCGATGTAGATTTCGATGCATCGAATCAAAGAAAAACATCGATGCATTTTTGCCACTGACATCCCTAGCTTAATGATGTGTAAAATTTTGCTCGCGGTAAACTAAGCTGAATAACTCAGTGAGAGGGGAGACCAGTATGTTTGCATGTATGTATATAAAAAAAATATTTATTGGACCAAAAAGTAATGGGTAGGCACTGTGGCCAATGGTAATCAACTATTACCACCTCTGCATGGTTGTAAGCCATGCAGAGTCCGCAGAAGACTCCGGAAGCAGTGTCCGGAGGATGCATCAGACTAGGCCGAGCATACTTTGAAGTGCCATCTTATTGAAACTTAAGAAAGTTCAATTACTTGGCAGTTGAGAAGTGCATGTGCAAAAATTTCCTAAATTGCATAAAGGAAATTTTTGCACATGCAGCAGTACATAGCATGTATTTAGGCGCCTGGTGTTAGCAGACGCGCCTAAACATAAGCCATAACGAGAATAGTGAACTCCTTGAAAGTCCGTGGGCATCGGATGCTACTTTTAAATGTCCGCCTTCGACAAAAACGTAATTTGAAATTTCAATTATGATGTGAATGAATGTGTCAAAGGTAATTTTCTACATTTCAAATTTAAATGCACTCCAAATTATTTATATTAAATACATTGTCTCAAATCTGAACGTTAGTTTTTTGGTTTTGTTATCCGTCTTTGGAACGCTTTACCTCTAGCAATCAGAACCATCAGGAGCGCTCTGCCCTTTAAGAGAGAACGGCAATGGCACTCCTCCCAGTCATATTTTTTGTCATTTTACAACGCTTTTATCAACTTGCAATGTTGTGTTCCAGAAACTTTCAATGTTGTGTTCCAGAAACTTTCAATGTTGTTTGTCCGACACCATAAAGCAAAGCTTTGAAAAGCTCCTATAAAAAAGCATAGTGAATAGGGCGAGGTAGATGACATCTAGATNTCCATTTAGAAAAGCGTTGTATATTAAAAAGTTTTTTTTATATTATTTATTTCTACCTTATTCCTGTCATTTGTATTTTATTATTCCCAAATAGCCTCTTTCTAGAATTTTCCTCTCAACTGTATTATATCTTAAAAATAATGCGACTCTTCATTTTCAAATAGCAAGTAAGTAACTTGTTAAATTTATTAAATGCATTTGTGCTTAACCATGTAATCCTAACATCTAACACTTCAAAGTAAAACCACCGGGTTGTTGTGTTAGATCTGTACCGTAATTGAAATAAATAAATAAATAAATAAATGCCATGCTAATATTAAAATTAATATTAGTTATTCATCTAAACTGATAACTTTATCAAGCAGATATTCCTATAAATTGAAGAGCTCTGTTACATGAATGCCCCATACTCTCTTTTCGTTTACTCTCGCAACAGAGTTGCCTTGGCTTTAGTTCAGGCATGGGCAGCGTTAACAGAACTCCATAAACATGTGCAAAACTTTTGCATAATTACCAAGTCAAACTGGGGAATAAAGATTAAATGGTTTAGCTTTACTTAACATTCACAGAGATATCGACGTTACGAACAAGGAAATATTGAAAAGAGTTTTTTTCTTTTAAAGACGAAGCAGTAGAGAAATGTTATTTGGATACGTACATATAGTGGTCCACAAAATAATAGGAGTGCAATATTTTGATCAGTTTTGGCTATTTGCCTTTTGTTTATATAACGTTTGATGTTTTTGTATAAAAATCTAGCTGGTTATACAACAAACACCAAATAAACTTAGATTTCAATCTGCAGTGCAAGTTTTAAGCTGCTCAAAAATCCTTTTGATTTTTGGCAATTTTTCTTGGCTGGCAGTGTCCTCTATGCATGTATGTATGTATGTATATAAAAGAAAATTGTCGAACATACTTTGTATGGAAAAAACATGAAACACCTTGAACCAAAAAAATTCGCAGAAATCATCGGAATATTTTACCAACTTTAAACTTGCCCCTGTTTATACTAGAAGTAAAAGGGCTACAAAACTGCATACCAAATTTTTTCCAAAGATTCTGATTAAAATAATTTAAATTTTTGGTGAAAATTTGCAGAATTTTTATAATTGTTGTACAAAGTTTGAAATGGAAATGTATATGATGTTTTCTGTAAAACCAGCTAGACTTTTATAAAAAAACACTAAGTAAACAAAAGTCAAAGGTGGTCAAAATATTGTACTCCTAGCTTTTTTTAGACAACTCTATGTAAGCCCTCGAATTTATTCGAAACAATTAAAATATAGGCATATTTTGTGGAATTGATTATATGAAAAAACATTTTTAAGCATTATCGTGATAAAAAGTGTTTATTTGAAATGCTTTATGAGAAATATAACATTTTTTATAGGGGAAAAAGACTTTTCTAATTAAAAAACAAATGGATCCTTTATTTACACTTAGAAAAATTATGGTATGAAAGTACTTAAGAAAAATGGTTAAAAAATTATGAAAAAAATAAAAACTAAAACTAAACGTATTAATTTTACTTTTATTTACACGCAGTACTAATGATTGCAGCAAAAACAATCTAAACATTGTGTTTTTTATAGTGTGAAATGAATTGAATGAAGAATGGATAACTGTTTGGAAAATTTGCGACATTATTGTTATGTTTGTGGAAAACTTAACACGGCAAGCAGTCTGACTGATAAACCATAACTTTCGAGAAGAATCTAATTATTTGATCGAATTTCAGTTTTTATCTGTATGCAGGCTCACCAACTTTAAATACGCATAAAAACTAAACCAGATTTATTGGCTAAAAATCCTTTGCGGGTTTTGTCATGTAAGGTGTGAACTTTCATTTACTTTTGGTTTCGTCAAATACGTAGAATCTTGTTGCACTGTGTTATTATTATTATGTATATGACTTATTCATAAATTTTAGTAAATCGTGTTCCTATCGAAGCATCATAACACAATAAAATACATTGGACAAGATTTGAGTCATGACAAGTATGTGAGTCAGTAACTTTTCCAAACTATTTATCTTCTTACTATAATAAAACTTTAGATATTTTGTCTGTTTGAAGCCACTAATCTCCGGTACTACTGAATGGATTTTCATGAGGTTTTAACTGGTATATAGAGATTGACCTCGGACTTCCTGGGCAAGAAAATGAGATCTGACATTTTTAATCAGCAACAACTTCAAAACCGTAAGTCACATGGCTTTAAAATTTGGTGTGTTGACATACATATCTATTTTGGATGTTTATTGTAAAGTAGAAATTCTTTTGTAAAAGGACGGCGGCTCTTCCTATAGGTGTGAAATTTTTAATTAGCCATAACTTCGGAATCATACGTCACATGAATTTGAAATTCCCCTCTGCAGCAATATAATTTTGCAAAAAATGGTGTCGATAGATGGCGCCGGATTCGAACTATTTAGAGAACCCGTCTTTACCGTATGACCTGGATTAACTTTGTGATAAGAATTGCTTCTGCAAAAAATGATCCCAAAACATAGATGGCGCTGAAATCGAGATATTTAGATGTCCCTCTACAAATTTAGCATTAGCTAATTTTGAAATAAATATGGCATAAGTAATGAAAAGGGGAATTTTTCCATGAATATAAATATGTATGTACGAAATTATTTATACTGGGAAAATTAGAATCAATATTTTTAAACGTGTTAAATGCAAATCCTACATATCTCGATTAAAAACGAAAGGACTTATGCCACTTTCAAAATAAACGGCTGCCACATCGAACCTAAATTTAAAATTTGATTATAGTTAGCCTTGTAAACAATTTTACATCAAGCGATTTGGAAAGTGTATGTGTACAGAATTTGGCGCGCCGGATACAACAGGTGAATTCAATGATTGAGTGAAGAGAACGATATATTCGAAGAAGGAAAACTGAGCACGCCTTTAAGTGGAGAGATTAACATGCAATCAGTGGTGAATAAGGATGGTAATCGCGTCTGCGCGTTAACGATTCGCTCACGTTGTCACGAATAGAGCTTTTGAGAAGCGGTATTTAAAATTATTAATCGCTCATAGTTAGTAATACCACAGCTGAAATGCTAAAAGGATGCAACGCGCAAACTTCGGGATGCTGTCGCTTTTTTTTCTTTTCAGTTGAAAATCTCACAGCAATGAAAGCGAAATTCTTCCCACTGGCTACTGGTCACAAAGCTGATGCTTAAGTGTGTTGGCAGACGATTTGTATGTGGGCCATTCTGTGGGCTTTCATTTCATTTCCCTTTCTATTTGACTTTAATGTTTTGTACTTCAATTATGTGGGCTTCCTATAGCAGATGATGTTGGATGAGTTTAAAATATATTTATGTGCGTACATAAATTTTTGTGTGCTGGCAATAAATTTTGTAATCTTTAGCTGTTGAGATAAATTTTGCTTTTGTTACCATGTTGAAAGGGTATTTTTGATGCTTAACGATTTTGCACGTTTTTGTTTGGCTTTTTGATTTAAGCTTCTAGCGTCCATTTATTTGACAGCTAGAACAGACTACGAAATGTTGCTAAAAATAAAGATTTTTTCGGGTAAAATTAAAGAAATGATTAATCTTTTAGAGAGGTGAAACTAACTTTGAAGGTATGTGTATGCACGGTTCCATACATAAGCGAAGACAAACGAAATGTTTAGACAAATTCATATTTAAATGTTGTTGTTTTCTCTCTCGAAAATTCCCTTGGCGAAAACCAGTCAAAAGCCGTCTGAAAAGGGTGATTTTGTTTGTGTTACTTACCTTTTTTCGTAAATGACTGAAAATTTGAAGATTTATATAAACAAAGTTTTAGTATAGCATAAAGATACCCGGATCAGTAGGGAATGTGTTCCATTAACATCTTCCAAACAAAAGTGCAAGATATTGGTGAAACAGGAAATACTATAGGGGTATTCTCCAAATCTTGCAAAGCCATTGCACGTAGCACGGATTGCACGGATTGCATAAATTGCAAACACACAACAAGAAAATTCATGGGAAACAACATTTCCTATCGCTGCAAAATATGCAACGTCGAAACCCATGTATATATTTTGCAAAATAGCATAGCAAGATAATAGCGACCCTGTGCTAGTTGTTTTGTTGTTGGAATTGCTACATATTTCTCTCATTCCTCTCATCTCGCTCACTTAATTTTTTTTTGCTGTCTCTTGTTATTGTATTTGATACATAATTTCGCTGCTTGCTCCCCATGCATGCTACCACTTTGCAATGGGGTGTTCTCGTACTCTTCGAAATTTGGAATAGTATTTTTGCATTTCGTGCAATCCGTGCATCGTGCAAGACTTCGAGAATACCCCTTATGTATGTTAGGTTATTAGGAATTTTTCCACTGGTAAGGTGATAACGATATGGTTAAATATGTGCGCCGGGTATATAAAGTTCGGTTTCGCTCGAACTTAGACTTCTTTACTTGTTTTCTTCTAAATTTGTTTTTCAGTCTTGGTATATGGGCGAATTTTCAGAACCTGGAAATTTTCTACTACTCACCTTTAAATTAATTTTAATAAAGTCATCAGTGGCGGTGCTAGACATAATGTGGACGTCAGCGATAACTGCTTTACGAGGCCTTTTTCAACATTTAATTGAATGAACTGAGTTATACACTATTATAGAATAATGGTTACGGATGCAGAAATGCACGCATATGGGATAGTTTTGATCGGCAATCATAAGGGACTGGGTTTAAGCAGTTCACGACTTCCGCTGTTTACACCTTTTCGTAGCAACCGAATACCCGTCCGGAAACTAGCTAATTTGAGGAGGCAAACCCCCAGCAATGGGGTTTGGACCGCCATTTAAAACCAAACTCCCATGAAAAGAACAACGGGTCGGATGAGAACCACTTCTTTTGAATAGAAAAGGGATGTCCGGACCTTTTATAGGGAAAGTGCTTCTGCCGGTTGGTTGATGCTCCCACAATAACAAAGCCTGATTTCATCGCCATCCATGAAATTCGGTTTAAAGGAACGCAAATTCGAAGTTAAATATGTAGTGGGAGAGAGACTCCGTTGCCGAGCGTCTTGCTAAAAACCACATCAAAGCAAGAATTTTCCACATCTCGCTCGATTGCGCCAACGCCCCAATGGAATAAGAGAAGTAGGTGCCAAAGAATGACTTCTTTGAACGCTTAGAGTGCACATACGGGCCCTGTCCATTCAGGATACCAAAACCGTGTTTAGTGATTCAAATTCAAGGAGCGCCAGTAAAGGATCTTTGGTCCCAGTGTCGGAAAATTCAGCCTCCACGATGAAACGTCTGATAACGGAATGATGCTCGTATGCTTCGCCGATGTCCGAAAGATTGTAGTATGCAGTACTATGTTTCAGCATAGAAATATCCATTACGCTACATGGCTATCTTTGCTCAGTGAGCGCTCTCTGAGCATGTGTGTGTTTCATACGTATACGAAGAGCGGCAGCTGAGCAGTGCATTTAACGCATACAGTCTCACTTATTGAATCGTTAGAATGCCGACCACTGCTTTAGATCAAGAAACGAGAAACCAAATCGATCATATTGCAATAGCGCGCTAAGAAGGGTATTTGGATACTCACTTACTTTAAAAATATGAACTAATTCACAACACTATAACTATGTATGTAGTATGTATAATAATAAAAATATCTTATTTCAAATAGGCAAACCACTAGCTTTTTACTCACTTTGATATAGATTATAAGATAACCAACAGTACGTTATTGCCTGTGCATGCGAGTCAGCGAGATTTGTGACAGATGAATGAAACAAAAAGAATTAACAACGCCTAACGCCACCACTGAAAGTCATTTCACCTTTCAACGTGCTGTTGTACCTAATTTAATTTTTTATTTTTAAGTTGTCCTTTCGTTGTAAATATTCTACCCATGATAAACACATAGTAAGGTAAAACCGTTCTCTCAATTCGTCGGCCATGATTTTTTTTTGAAGTTTGCCAACATTTTAAAATCATATAAAATTGAGAGTAAAAAAAAGGAATTGTTCGAAGTTGTTGTTGTTTGAGATTGAAAATGAGAATGTGTGTGTGAGTTTGTGTGTAAAATTTTAAAATTAAATTGCTTGCAAACGTCAAGAATTTGAAAAAATTCTCTTAGCGGTTCTACCTTCCTATGTTTTTATTATGATTCTACCTGTCATTTTATTATTTCTAAACAAAATTTCTATAATGGCTTTATTTCCATTCCCAGTTGTATTAAGGCCATATCGAAATTATGAGTTTATTTCCAATAGCAAAGGGTTTTGTATCGAATTGTGTTATGGCACCCCACCTGCTTGTTCTGAATATACACTCAAATTTAGAAGTCTGAAAGGTAGGTACAATTCTTCCCAATTTTAGATGACTATGTTCGCTTCTTCCTTCCATCATAAAATCAAAGCAAAACTGGTTTTATGTCCAACCTTTATCGAAAACACAGTAAAACTCAGATTTTGTTATTACTTTTCCTTTAAAAATGAAATAAAGCAAATTTTGCTTTATTGCCGTTTGCCTTATTTATTTTATTTAGCTTATTACATCTGAAAATAAATGCCGCCTACCCTCGCTGCGCTCATTCATTTTCGACATGATTCGCGAAAATGATCCGTTTACCCACGCATGCTGCGAATGCCGCATTATACTAAATCCAGCTTTTCGACATAAGCTACTTTTGCATACGAACACAGATATCGTCTCGTTTCTGCCTCAACCACGTATCTACAATTTTTGGGAGAACTAATATTACCACTTATAACAGCTGTATAAGCATCACACTATTTGAAAATTGAACAAAGACTTAATGAGGTTGCTCACTATTGTTAGTGGAACCAAAAATATTAAGTAAAAAATGCGTTTATTGTATCCTAGGAGAAGAAATTAAGCATTTTTTCTTACACTCTCTAAAATACCTCTATTGCAGATACGAGGTTAAGGCAGAAACGAGACGATATGTATGTATGAACAGTGACCCACACTCAAAATCACACGTGATATTATCACAGTATTCGCAATGATTTTTCATTCTATATTCTTTTCATTACTTGTTTATAAAAGCATAGCTCAAACTATTATTACGATTTGAATGCCCTTTCCATAGCCAAAATTTTTAGTGTTTTAGGAAATGCCGAGTTTCAAAAAGCCCATAATAGGCGGAGGACATATCCTTTCCAAACGCTACCTAAGAAATAATTTTTTTTTTATTCCTTCATCTGAGTCCGAAACTTTCCATCAAACTTGTGTGCCGTTAAGGGCTCGGCAAGTGATATTTCTCACACTTTGAATTTCGTCTATCATTCATTTTGCTAAAAAAAAGCCACACTACTTCTTGGATAGTCCCATTTGTCCTACAAGTAATATTATAGCCGCTCAGTATGATGTGTTCTGGGACACTAATCAAAGTGTAAAACATACAGAGCGTGCTATGTACAGAAGGGTGGTCCAGTGGTTTCTCCGGGGATCTGTTTTTTCCATGCATTAAATATGCTTCGCGAATAATGATCGTCCTTTCGTTATTGCTATTTTAGGCCTTTCGGCATTCCATATGACCCCGATTATTTATTCTCTGCGAATCTGTTGACTTAAGATTCCAGTTCATATTAAATATCATGAAGCCGGCAAGAGAGCGGTAACATGCCGATTTGAGGGTAATGATTCCTTACCTTAGGCGTCGAAATACGCGTCCACAATCCACTAAGACAATGCCCGTCAACGTTCTTTGCTATGGTTTCTTCAACGCAGCCGTGATGATTTATAACACTGGATTACAAATTTTAATTTGGTTTTTGTTCTCTAGGCGCCACTATCCAATTCCTATGCAGAATTGTTCGATGATTCCGAAAATCGAGTTAATTTTTTTTTTCAATGCATACATTTTCGCGATATTTGCAATTTACCGTTATTCAGCTAAAAGCAAAAATTGGTTCCTTTTAATCACGCATATCTTACGAACCAAATTAAAAATCTTAATATAAGATTCGGCAAATGAAAGCCGCTAGGGCTTACAGTTTCTGACAAATTAATTAATCATTCCAGCTTTTCAATTTTTGAATGAAAAATTAAAAAAAGTGAAACTTTAACAGAAGAAAAATTAAAAAAATGAACCTGTTATTTTAAAGAAGTAATCAGTGGTCAAATGAAAATACCAAATTTTTTTTGTATGAAAAATGAGCAGGAAAGAAATTTACTCATACGCCACGTACACACGAGTAACACGCTTTACTGCTCGTATTTCATACGAAAAATCGTTGCGGAATAGGAATTGGATAGTGGCATCCATAGAACATTTTTGCTGTAACCAGTGTAATTTTTAAAAGATGAAAAAAGACAACCTACCTAAATGCTCATATAAAAATTTAGGATTGCCGTTACTTCCTTCATGATCCAACGATCGGAACTAAACCAAATTATTGTGGCACCACACTTGAGATACCACCTTTGCATAAAAAAGAAAAAACAATATAAACAAGTAAGAAAGTCTAAGTTCGGGCGGAGCCGAACATTAAATACCCGGCGCAAGTATTAAATATATGTTTTCCACCTTTCCGAAAGCTACCGCTACATGATAAGCCGGGGTGTATACATTTTAAGTAAATTAGCGTCCTTAAATTTCGAAATATTGAAATTTCAAGCATATCTGAAATTTACCGTTATATGAAAAGCGGCCTCAATTTTAGTCCGATTTCAACAATTTTCAACGGTTTGCTTTTATGTGGCAAGCACAATAACCATACCGAGCTTGGTACAAATTGCTAGAACGGTTAGCGAGATACATATATGTGATCACAAGTGGGCGGTGCTACGCCCATTTTCCAAAATTTTGTCATAAACGTATTTCTTGGTAAAGAATTGTTGCAACCATCAATTTTGAATAAATTAGCTTCAATATTTACTGATTTATCGAAGATTTTGTATTTCTCGAAATTACCGTTATATGGGATGTGGGCGTGGTTATTGTCCGATTTTAGAAATTTTCGGCCATTTGGTATGCTGTACCAGGACCAACAACTGTGCCAAGTTTGGAAGAAATTGGTGCAGCGGTTACCAAGATATACACATGTAACCATAAGTGGGCGTGGCTACGCCCATTTTCCAAAAATTTATAATATTCATGTTTTCCGTGTGAAACTCATTAAGTATCAATTTTGAGTGAATTATCTTCAGTAGTTACTAAAATATCGCAGTTTTCGTATTTCTTAAAATTACCGTCATATGGGAGGTAGGCGTGGTTATTATCCGATTTCGCCCATTTTCAATACCATCCGTACCACGCCCAAAAGAAGTTCACGTACCAAGTTTCGTTAAGATATCTCAATTTTTACTCGAGTTATCGTGAGCACAGACGGACGGACGGACGGACAGACAGTCACCGCTTAATCGATTTCTCTTTTCATTCTGATCATTTATGTATACATATTCGTTTTGCCTGTTACAAACAACCGTTATGTGAACAAAGTTATAATACCCTTGTGCACAAGTGCGCTCGGGTATAAAAAGTTCGGAAACGGTTCACGTGGTCGAAAGCTATACGGTAACGTATGTACAAAAAAAAGTATATATTACGACGAATTGATAATCTTTATTTTTGAAATCGGTTAATAAATTAATTTGAGGAAACGAAGGAAAAGCGAAAGCGAAGCGAAGGAAAGTTCTCTATACTTTTATCCGCGGCATTTTAGCAACGCAACCACTTCCGTTTAAATGACGTTTTTCAGAAAGGCGAGAAAGCGACATTTAAGTAATACTTGCGAAAGGTATAAAACATTCGGTGTTACCCGAAAAAATATTTTTTTCTTGTTACCCTAGGAATCTGTGCTGCAAACATCATTTGAACGCTTAGAAGCAAAAGCATACCTTTTAAGCTTTCCAAAAGTTGGACATGAATACGGGTCTTTTGAAAATTTTACTTGTGAAATTGGCATTCAAAAGGTAAATAAAGTCGTTAGACGACTATTGATTTGAAAAAAGTATTCACAGAAAAGGAAACCATAAACAGCGGAAATATGATATGGAGCAGTAAAATGTGAACATGTGCGCGCGCTAGCGAGAAGCAAAACATCTAAAATTAATTTCGGAACCAAATTTGTACAACTTCCACGAGGGGTAATCAGTATTTCATTTTACGCGCTTAAATGTAGGTAAAATTTTTGCATCTATGGACGGTTAACGTCATACTATCTTTGTGGTGTTTCTTATTATTTTTGTATTCTCTTCCCTGTCAGCATTTAAGTTTTCTGAATTTGTGGTTTGTCTTATTACTATTCTTAAGCGTAGTCAAACTTTTCAATCAATAGCTTCTTTAATCTATACAAATGCTCAACAGCAATAGAAGAAATAAGTTTTGCAACAAAGTTTTTGATCAAAACGGATTGTGTCTGTTAGCGGTTTCGAACTCAGAATACAAAATCTATTGGAAAGTTCACTCTTTTACGGTAATGCGAATGCAAAGTGCAACAAATATTTGTGATTGATAAAATCCTTTCAAAATCAAATACAAAGTTGTATGCAAATAGAGTGGCTGTAGAAGAAGAAGAAGTATTACGATTAGTATAAGCAATGAAGCAAAGTTGCACAAAGTGCAGCAGATAACAGGAATAAAAAAAAAACTTATTCAAATCACAGAAGTAGAAATCTAGCGAGAAAATTTACACAGCAGCGAACGATTACTTGCAAACAGCACACTTCACTCGTGCGATGCAGAAATAAAAACAAACAAAACACTTCTTAAACTTGAGCATTGATAGCGATGATTTAAAACCAATGAAATATTCAAAAATTTGAATTAACTTCTTTAATGCGATCTTTCGAGGTATTTGTCAATAAATATTGTTTAAAATAATTCTATCATAAAACGATTTGAGTCAGCAATTTTTTGAATTCCGCGCTTACTGATATTAAATGTTACCTGCTCTTATCGACTACCATATCTTAATTGAGTAAGCTAAGCCATTGGAAACGGACAATCTCGTAAATTGTGACAAAAGTGGGAAGAAGTCAATTTCGACGTTTAAAAGTGTCTCCACGCCAGAAATCACATCTCAACCTCATCCAGAGTATTCTCCAGATTTAGATCCTACGAATAATTTCTGGTTTCAAAATTTCAATTTTGGTTGAGTGAAGAGGCTTTAACTGAAAGCCATTTTTAAGTACCATGAGAAAATCTTTCATAAATATATTTGAAAAGGATAAAGAAATTGGAAATAATCTGGACCTAAATGTATCGAGCTAAGAGGATGCGATGTTGCGAAATAAGACACCATTTTGCCAACAATATTTTATTAAAAAAGCCAGTGCCATATCACGTAGTCCTCGGATTTATATAGCTGCGATCATAGAAAATGCCTCACCGAAGAATTTTTTCGTTTTTGGTCTTTATTTAGATTAGATTAGGTATGCTGGCCAGCCATTGCGTGGCTTCGCAGAGATCAATAAGGTCCATAGCGTTACCAGATAAACTACGACCACTGTAGGCAGCTAATAACTACGTAGCAGGAGCTATGTTGAAGAACAAAATGGAACAAGTTGTTACACCCCTACCTTGGCGGCGGCTTCCAGATTAGGTAGAAAACCTGCTCCCAGCAGACTCACCCGCAGTCTTATAAGGCCAGGTAACTCGCATAGGATATGCTCCACAGTCTCCTCCTGCGTTCTACATTTCCTACAGTAGTAGTCTAGCGTCCTCCCTCTTGAGGAAAAGGAGAAAATTCGTGAGCTTCATGTCATATGCTCTGCACATAACCCTGAACATCTTGCAGCCTTGCGTTTTATTCCACGCCTTCCGGATCATGGAGAGTTTATTTAAATCACTTGGAGGAAGTCCACACTTCCTCTATCAGCGTGGTTTCCAACAAAGCACCCTCTTTGGCCAGCCTGTCGGCCTCTTCGTTTCCCGCGACGCCTGTGTGCCTCAGAACCCAGTAAAGATGCTCGTAACTATTGGTGTATAGTAAATTCAGAGGTGCTCTGCACTCTGCCACACATTTCGAGGAAGTGCTATACGATAGTAGCGCCTTAATCGCAGTCTGACTGTTGATGTAGAGATTTACCTGTTTGTTTACTAGGTGGCTGCTCAGTAGCTCCGCAGCTCTCGACAGCTTATAGGATTTGTTGAGACCGAGCTCCGCGCAGACGACTGCCGCCCCTACGCCTTCCTCCAACTTCGACCCGTCTGTGTAGACATTCACCTAGCCAGCAGTCCTCATGCTCTTTATTTAAATACGATTAAATAAATAATAATAATAGAAATTGTTTATTGGCCTCCGCTGTGATGTAGTGATCAGAAGTGAGCCCTACTATTCTGCAGTGCCTATATGGGCCGAGCTCAGTATTCGACAAAAATCAAAAAAGAAAGAAACGTTTTTTCTTATAGCAGTCGACCCTCTGCAGATAATGATAAACCATGAAGAACAGGTTCTCATAAAAATAAAATCGTCGTTCAGCGTCGGTGTAAAACTGTAGGTCCCTACTCTAAAGACTTACCCCACTAAACGTATAACGCAGACGCTGAACTGATTCATTTTTTGAAATGAAACTTCTCTAGCGGCGGTTGGTTGGTTGGTAGTAAATTGGCAAATTCAACGGATATGGTTGCGCCGGAATCAAGACGTCGCTTGGCGAGCAATATCGCGTAACGCAAAATGAAATTCCACGTATGAGGTGGCTGAGAAAAAAAATTATTTTCGGTACCCTGTCTCACTGCTGGCATACTTCATAAATTTAATGGTCAATAATTTTAGTAGAAGCTGATATTTAATAAGCTCAGTTAAAAAACCATTCAAAAGTTTAAAATAAAATAGGTTTATTTGCACTTTTTTGTGAAATTTTCGGGATATCATATACGCGGTATTGGACGCCTAGCGAGGAAGTGCTTCTTAAATGTATGCCTCTCTATATATTATACGCGACGTGGATATTCTGTCTAGGTCATCGATCCCCACCGTACGTTCTATTGGATTATAGATGTGTTATAAGGTTTTACTTTTTCGAAAAGAGTTGCCACCTTTTAAAAAGATAAGTTCAAATTATTTAAAAAGTTAAACAAATTATTATAAGATGGGTATAAATTGAAATGGTTTTAAAGAGCTTTGCTTTTTAACTTTACAGTAGGAGGGATGCCGCCTGTTTGAAAAACTAAATTCAATTTGAGTTAAGGGAATTAGGTAATTGTATAACGTATCATAATGTGTGCGCCAGACGAAAAAAGTTGGAGAAGGTAGTAGTTTATAAACATTTTGAGGAGGGTTACCACCTGTTTGAAAAGTCAACTTCGGCTATCTTATAGATATCTACACACTAAAATACTAAAATAAGCCAACAACAAAAGAGTGGCAAAACATCTTAACTTTTAAGACTAAGAACATTTTTGAGGTGTTTAAAGAGGGTTGCCACTAGTTAAAAAATAAAAACTCAATTTATTTAATAAGTGTAATGAATTATTAAAATATTGGCATCAATCAAAATAGGTTTGATAAAGCTTTATTACTGAACTATATTTAGGGGGTTGCCATATGCTTAAAAAATGAAATGAAAATTAATTCTTTAGTTAATTAAAATATATATCGAAATGTTAATGGAAGGTAATTTAAGAACGACTTAGCTTGAAACTACTTTTGAAGAGCGCTGCCACCTGTTTAAAAAGTCGAGTTTAATTAATGGGGTTTTTTTTCTACCGAAAAATTTTAATTTGAAAGTACTTTAAAAAAAGAATTTATTTTAATTAATTATTTAATTTAATTTATACGCAAGTTTTACTAAATATTAAAATAAGTAGGAGTGTGAAGGTTAGGGAACGGATTTTTTCTTCTTCTTTTTTCTGCTAAAGAGATAGAATATACTCGATTAACAATGTCCTTGATTTAGCTTTTCCTGATTCCATATAGACACTTTAGATTGTGCCGTTTTTTGCCTTTTCTACCTTTAATTGTAAAGGGATCGGAAAACGTCCTTCTTCATGATAATATGCAAGTTTTAAACGTTCCATATTTAAATAGGGCGCAACTGGTATCAACATACGTTGAGCGAACGTTTAGTACATTCAATATTCCGTATTTAAAAATGTGTATTCAAAACTGTGCATTGCAAATTTCTGTATGGAGAAATCGTAAAACCATATGGATAAATAAAACAAGTGCGCTCTTTTTTATGTGTCCATATGGTTTTCTGATTTTTCCATACAGAATTTCGTAAAGCAAACTTTGGCAATACACTTCTTTTCTTTATCCATAAGTTTTCCGATTTTTCCAATACATATTCATAGTTTCTATAATCGTAATGCATCAATTTATACCAAATGTTTGAAAAAATATTTGGAGACAAATCTCAGCCAAAATATTCATCAAAAGTTTGGTCAGTCACCGTTGGGTCGACATCCCAAGCTTGGTATCATCGGCTAAAAGTTTTCGTTGGGAAACGAGATACAGGGTGGTATAAACTTATCAATGATTTGAAAGGCGACAGTTTTTGCGAAAGCTTAACTCACGACGATTCAAAATGGCAAGAAAATACCCCAAAAGATAAAAGCTGTAAGAGCCAATAAAAAAATAAAAAAAAATAATAAAAAAAGTGTAGACTTAAATCATATTTGTTTTCTAAAAAGAATTGCTAAAAATTTTATTGTAGTATATTAATTTCTTCTGTCCAGTTTTTATTTATTTAAGAACAGAAAAGATTGCTTTAACTGCAGGATTAAAAAGGTTAGTAGTAAAAAAATACTTTCAAAGCAAGCTTTCTAAGTATAAACCAAATCACGTAAATAAATACTGGTTTCCCAAATATCTCCTATGGCGCCACCTCGCAGACTACTTCATATTGCATTGTCAGCGGATTATACGCTAAGTTTAAAGTTGGTGAAATTTTTAATGCGAAATTCCAAGACAAGCATACACACAAGTGAAGTTAAATAAAAGCTTGTACAATATACAGAATTTTGGCCCAAAACCATTTTCAATCCAGAATTTTACTTCTACATCATTTGGTACTTACGGAATTTAAGAATACAGAATTAGACCCGAAATAATAATAATTTTAACTGCAAAGAATTTTTTAAATTTTTTTCCAAAATTGTAGAAAGATATAAGTGATAAAAACAAAGATGAAGACCACTAACTTAAACACTTTAACAAGGTAAAGGAAAACAGAATAACAAAATTCAAAAGAGCGAATAGTTTTTCGCCGTTTCTAAAAAGAGATACATATATTCATATGCGTACACAAATTGAAAAATATATAACTCTCAAACCCGCAATATGCTGCTTTGTGGAATTCCACTTTACTACCACTTAAAGGCGTACACTGCGAATGAGTGATTTCTCGATACACTAACGTTGCACATACGCCAGCTTTCAACGGCAGTGGAGTTGTTGTTGCTGTGTGCATATTTGCCTTTTTCATTTAAAGTTTTTACTGCAATTTTGTTTTGCTGCCGCTATGGTGCGGCACGGTTTCTGCTTGCAACATTTCATGGATAAAACTAATAGATTTCAAGTGTATACCATTGACTGGCGAAAATTAACAACAAAAGAAGAAGAAAATTGACTGAATGATCTGAAAGTGTGTATTGAAAACCATGAAGAAAATACACGACGAAATCGAGGGAAAACTTAAAAATAATCTTTAAGTTTCAAATTGTAATGACACCAATAACAATATTGAAAGCGAAAAATTCAACGAAAGCGAAGAACTAAGCTAATGTAATTTATGTGCTGCTAAAAGAATTACTGATTTCAACTGGTGCTTAAACACTTGAGAACATATTCTAATTGTGGCACTCAAGTTTTCCAGCAAGTACTTAATAAGTACGTATGTGTTTATCTTCGATAAAGAAAACCAAAAAATCACCACATTAGTTTGTAGTAATATTGCAGGGCACTTTCATTGCTCTACTGATTACTAGAAGTTTGTACAATATTTATATGAATGTATATGAGGAAACATACATACATAAGTACATAGTTGGAAATAATTTGGTAAGACTTAATTGAATTTTCTTGGAGCTTAATTGGATTTTTACATGAAAATCCTATAAGATACTCGTAAAATAAGTTAATGTAATTTTTTGTTGGCGTAAGGAAACGAGACTTAAGAGGAAAAATTGAGAGAAAATTTGCTTACGCTTATCCAATATTGGTAAATATTGCGTGTATGTACGTGCGTATCATATAAATCCTTGTACATATTACAATGTACTTAAACCAAATTTCATCGGAAATTGTTATTAAGAGGAGCCATTGCAGGCGGTTTTAAATTGAGAATGGAGGATACTTAGATATATAAATATGTACATAAATATACATATATAGTGCTTATCATAACTATACGACACTCCCATATAGACAAGTTTTGAATACTAAATAGTTTTTTATTATCCTTACAATATTATAAATCCGAAAGTGAGTTTGTTTGTTTGTTACGCTTTCACGCTTTAATTACTCAACCGATCATAATGAAGTTTTGTAAACTGGTATCGTTTAGCCCAACCTTAAACATAGCTTAGTTTTAATCTCAATTAGACGATGGGGCATTGCATCTCCCAAACAAGCGGAAATTTGTATACTGCATATCTCAGGAAATATTTGTATATATAGAGTACTGGAACTTGGTATGCAGATGTATGAAATCATCCCATACTCTTAGAGGGGGTGTTGCCACCTGTTTAAAAAATTAAATGCAACTTAAATTAAGGGAATTATTTATTAGAAAAGTATAGTAAAAAATAGATTTCAAGAGGCTGCCACCTGTTTTAAAAATAAAATTCAAATTATTATTCGCAAGCTATCTGAAAAATTAAAATATGGGTGTCAAACGAAAGATTGCTAAGAAACCTTTAGACTGAGCTTTTAGAATATTATTGAGACGTATAAAAATTAAATTAAATTAATTCAAATGAATTACTACAATATGTTTGAAAAAGGCTTCAGCTCAAAACAACATGTAGTAGGGTAGCCCCCTGTTTGAAAAATAAAATTCCACTTGAATTAAGTGAGTCAGGTAAATGGAATATGCAGACAATATAGGTGTCAGACGAAAAGGCTTTAATAATGTTTTAGTTGGAAAATTGGAGGATTGCCACCTGTTTTAAAAGTCGAAATTAAATTAATTTTACTGAAGTAAAAGTTATATTCAACAATTTTTATTGAGCTTGAAGCCGTTTTTAATGACAAATTTTTGTGGAAAAGCAACAGTAATTTTGAAGCAATGGTAAAAGTGATAGCTATTTCAGCAATTACCACATAACAATTGTATTCAACAATTTTCGTTGAGTCGTAACCAAAAAAACGCAAACTCTTTTCTACTACATCTATGAAATTTTTACACAACATAGAAGAAAAGGTTGGATTAATTTTTGCGTACTTACCTCAATATTTGCATTTTTAGGATTGTGACACAATTGAAGCAAATAAGCGATATGTATATTGTTCATTCTATAACAAAAATTATATAAATTCAAATGTCAAAATGTATACAATATAGAATAATAAAAATAAAAACTTTAATTGATGTGAGGGCCAACTTAAACATACAGCTAAGGCTCATGGACTCCATGAACTTGGGATAATGTGCTTTAGATTATTGACATATTTCTAGGCTGTGAATCCCAAAGTTTGGTAAATTAACTGAATTCAATTCGACTTCAAGTTTAACAGGCATCTTGCCGTAGATTCGAACTTCTTCTCAAGTGTCCCTTAGAGTAAAGGCAAATATCTATATTTTCGTATTTTTCTCAGTTTACTTCATAAGCTGAGAGTTAATTTCAAATACACACACCTATGAACATACATGAGTACCTACAGATGTATACATAAAAAACCTTAAATATGTATGCTAGGGCGGAGTAATTTGTTAGGAGAAAATTTTTCGAAGAAAGTGTGTAGCAAATTCGAGATCTACTATTAATTCTAAGAAAAAATGGCGAACAAACTATATACCAAAAAACGACGTTTGATCCTCCCACTTTTCAAAAGAAAAATCAGTATAATGTAACCTTTTTTTATAACTTTTTTTGACATACATATATAATGTTCTATTTTCTCGGTTTTGTGAAGTAGTTTCTTAAATACGAAGGAACACACAAAATTTTGCGAATGAAAAATTATCGCTTTTCGTTTCTACAAAAAATGTTACCTTCTTATCTTCTTAGTATTTGTGCGTAGAGAGCAAAGAGAATGTAACATTTTCCGGTAGAAATGAAAACACCATTAATTTCGTTCAGAAAAAATTATATTACACTGACTTTTTTTTTTTAAATTGGGAGGTTCAAACTTCATTTTTGGTAACTAGTTTGTTCACCATTTTTGCTTAAAATCGAACGTAGAAATGGAATATGCCATACAGTTTTTTCGAACTTAAATTACTCCGCCCTAATGTACACTCAGTACCAGAATACTTAATTTAGTATACTTGATTCAGTATTGAGTGCGCACTAATTTCCTATAATTTAATTAAACTGCCTACATTAATCAAAACCTTCAACTGCAGCTGCATTACCCTCGCCATCCATAACAAAACTTCAAGTCTAACAATTTTCAAATTTAGTGGCAAACATCAGTTACAACAGTTGGTAGCTAAATTGATTGGATAAATATTTGCTATCAATAAAAAAGGCTGTCAGAAAAAACAAAAAATAAATACATACTTTTCTTATACACAAACATACAAAGAACAACACAGAAAGCGTTGCAGTCTATTGCTGCCACTAGCAATGCTGCAGTTGGCCAAGTTCAAGGCCAAGTAGCATTGACCAGCAGCTATAGACGCCATCATGTGGCCTTTCAGTGCCGTTAAAAGAGGGGCGCATGCACAGTCTCAAAATGTCGGATATACATACACTTATACATACAAACATATACTTATACATATATATGTAAATATATGGCTACATATTTATGTATATAGATGGGCTTTTGTGTATGTACACAGGTAAATCCGTGGGCAAAATATGTCCAAGATGGTATCACTAACAACTGTGCCTGCGGAAAGGTGCTCCAAATGTCTGCGGCCGCACTTTGTCAGTCTGAAGTATCTACTTTTCGATTTGACCGCGATGTTCACTTGCCGCCTGAATATCGTCTGCTGGCCACATACATAATTATCAATTCAAACTTTCGTTTTTACTGCATGCCATTGTGCGACTCCGAATTCTCGATTTCCAAGTGTTGTTTGCCGATAAGTCGAGCCACTTGTGAAAGTTACTTGTAACGGCAACAAGTGGAGTGTGAAAACTTTGTGAACGTGTTGTGGTTCAGTTAAGATTTGTATCGTCTTATTTTTGTGAGTTTTTTTATTTTGCTTGTATGAATACATACATTCCTACATATGTATGAATGTATGTAAATATGTATTTATTGTTTGTTTTGCCGTTTAATTTTTGGCGTGTATGCGTTATGCATTTCAATTACTCAGATTAGCATGACATTGCATTTTGAAGAGAAAGAATTATATAGAAAGTACTAACACAAAATTGTTCAAACCAAGAATTTAATTGTAGCATAACCTCAACACTTTTCAATCACAGCACAACATTCCAATTGTTTCTCTGTTCCTGTCTGACTATATAAAATTGTTTTCAAAATTATTAAGTGTGGTTTGTAGATACGTACATATATTTACAATCGATTTTTGTATTCTAGTTGGCATTTCCGTATACAATGCACATACTACATACATATGTATGTACATTAAGCAGGGTCCGCAAAGTCGATTTTTAAGCTTGAGATAAAGGCAAGGGTAGATATTTGTCTGCATGATTTTAGATATTTTTATAATATGTCTTTCTGACCGTGCATTCGTCCTTCCGTGCATACGATAGTTCGTGGAAAATATGCGACATCTGAACGAAATTTGTTATATTATAAGTAGGTTTCACTTTATCCAAGGTAGCTTGGTATTGATTATTAACGAAATCGGACTGTAACCAAGCCCACTTCCGATATAACGGTAATTTCGAAGTATGCCAAAATTACGATATTTCTGCAAATTTTGGATCCAAATTGTTGAATGTTAGCATGTGATGTAGCATTTTGGCATAAAAGAAGACAATTATGAAATCTTTGGAAAATGGGCGTGGCACCATCCCTTTATGATTACATAAATATGTGCACCTCGGTACAGTTTGAATTATTTCTTTCAAGTGATTGCGTGAATTACTTTGAAATTCTAGTTGAACTGCCTTTATAGTAAAATTTCCTTTAAATCAATATACTTATACATATGTATGTACATTACATATTTTTTGTACACAAAATCAAAATGCCAATGTTACCAACGTGTCAAATACATACCCTGTAAATCGGTGATTCCCAAAGTGGTCCTGGGGAAAAAAACATGGTATCTGGATTTGGTAGTAAATAATAAAAATGTTGGCTGAATCTTACTTACCAATGTAGGCAGATAACACACTACCAAAAAAAAAAAATTAGGTGAGCAAAAAAGATCAAAAATTTTCAGTTCGTATAGAAATTAAAAAAAAAAATCATTTTAAAGCTTTAGCGTTCTAATTTTCAGATATCTTGACATATGGATCAGATAACCTCTTCGATTAACTTTAATTTGCTTTTTTTTAAACCTCCTTTAATTTTTTGAGCAGTGTATTTTAAGACAGATATCGCAAATACTCCTTGTTGAAGAATAGAGCGTCCAAGTTGTCTGAGTTTTTGAAATTGGAGTGCTTGTAAAAAATATAACTCCTCAGAGCAAGATCGTTTTACGAACACCGTTTTAAGGTCAACGACTTTTAAGAACTTGCGTATTCCACCGTTAGATCTAATATTCAATTTTTTTTGCCGAGTTTTGGGAATATGGTAGATATGTAGCAGCAGGGGGTCCACCGAAACTGGTACAATTTTGATTTTTTCATCTCTTCCATTATATGTACAACTCTTAATGATAAAGAAGATGAAAAAAACATACCAAATGAGCAATTAGAGTAGAGGTATCAATCAGGGCAAAGTGAGCAGCTGTTGCTGGTGGAGCAGCCGGTAGTTACTTCCCCCAAAAAATTTGGAGAAAATAAATAACCATGCTTTGCATTTAGTAGAAGAGCCGGAAACGATTAAATTCGTTGTCATGGTTTCATTGTGCTCTAGTTATAATTTACTTTCGCGAAAAAACTTGTACAGAAAATGCGCCACACCCTCAGCGAAAAAATCGCAAAAATTAAGAGTAATTCTTTGGAATTTAAAATTTGCTGTTTGTTGCACTACAATTCGAATCTCGAAAAATTGTGAAACTTATATTTTTCTTTTATCGTTATGAAGCATAAACAGATAAATGTGCAAAAAAAGCTTGGCATTCGAAAAAATTATTTCTTATTAGATAATCTAACGAGTTGCAGTCATCAAACAAATTCTGGCAAGCATTGCGGTACCCTAGTTTCGGCCAAAAGTAGCTAAAAAATTTCCTTAAACAATATAGACTACTTTCTACCCAAGCCATAAGGATCGACTCTGATGACCCTGCTTAATGTGCATATGTATGTATGAGGGTATAAGCAGTCTTTTTTCTGCTGGAATCTTGAAAACTACATGTCAGAAATCGATGAAAGTACGAAAAATTTAATGTACATATGTATGTATATATTTCTGTTCATGGTGATGTGGAATTAAAATTGGATTGGCTAACTAGGCAATCATGTGTATGTACAGCGGTATTGCTGAAAACTGCAAAACTGCAATATTACATTATTTAACTGCTAAGAAAATTTGCTAATTTTGATTTTTGGTATAACTTCTTAGCACGGAATTGCCATTTAGTATTTCAGTTAAGAGTAAGTTGAATTGCTGGTATTGAAAACGAGCGAAATTGGAATGTAGGGTATATTGTAAGGAATATTGTGAGCTATTTTACAAAGGTATACCTTGGTAACCGCTTTATCGATTTCTACCAAACTGGGTTCAGCGATTTCATTAAGTCAGCATATTATCGAAAACGTTTGATATCGGGAAAAAAGCCCTGCTTATCATGCAAAGGTAGTATAGAGAAAAAGGACGATATTTGATACCCACGCTGGATATATAAAATTCGGTTTCGCCCGAACTTATAGTACAGTATTATGCACGTCCTGCACCTCAAATCATTCTCCCCAAGAATGATAGAATACATCATTCTTGCATTCTCCCCACTGTACTGTTATTCAAGGTGTTATATCACGTGAGTGATGCAAAAAATTTACGTGTATCAGCGATTTGAAAGTTTATATCTGCATTTTATTTTAGCACATTCTTAGCCATATATTTAGACAAAAAGGCCTACCTATTGGGGAGTGGACAAATTAATAATTTGTTGTAGGATTGTTGATATTATACCGATTTTGACGATATTTTTTGCTTGCGATACGATATTATCGCCGCGATATTTTTTTGGACGATATCAGATATTGATATTTTCAACACGAATATCGCCTGGTTATAGAAAAAATTATTGCACGCCTTAAGCTTAAATTAGTGGTGACATAACCATAACCATATAAAACAGCTCTTCCAACTTGCCAGACCAATTGAATTTTGGTTTTCCATATCAGCTGATATCTGAAGTGCGTGTTACCAGACGTTAAAAAAAATTCTCACTGCCAAATTGTTGGCATAAGTGTTGAATATGAAACAAGGCGCATCAATACAAGGTGGTGTTGACTGAACAGCTGATTGGATATTTTTGTCTCGACACTAGTATTAGTTTTGACATCCTGATGTAGCAAAAAGCAATAACAAAATACACGGGACTTTTACTTATGTGCAATTGCCACCACCTTGTATGAATGCGCCCTGATATGAACCATGTAGCTATGCAAAAGCCAAAAAAATATGGCTCGATAGAATTTCTCACGCTGATTTCAACTGTACCAAAATTATTTGGCACAAGACTATAAAAAAGATACAAGTCGTTAAATTAAAATTGTTTTCTTTGAAATATTAATATCTTATGAACCACATAACCGATTCAAAAACTAATGATGCCAAAATGAAGATAATTAATTTTTCTTTCTGTTGATGTCCATAATTTGTATGCCTTATATTATTTTTAATCCAAAAATACTAAAAAATGAAAAGAAATCACGTATTTTTTCATAAAATAACCTTTTTAACAAAATTTCAAGATTAATGCAAAAGAAATTTATATTATTACGAAGGCACAATTACCTTTAATTTGATGTACATATTTTATTGTAGTCTGCTGTTGCGGTTTAAGAATTTAGAGCTAATTTAGTGATAGTGAAAGAAGTTCTGCGCAAGTACCCTTCGATATTACACATTTTGTGCATCTTGTGCCGCGTCTGGCAACACCGACATTGTTGACTACAAAAAATCAGCTGTTTAAGGTTAATGGTACCTATAATCGATGGTAGTTAATGTGGTGCCGGTTATGGGAATGGTAATGGCTATGGCATTATGGTATGTCACCACTAATTTAACCTTTAGCTTGCACCATAGCCATAGGTTTTATTTTTATATGGTTAATATTTTACATAATTTCAACGAACTTTAATAAATTCTTGTAAGGTGAACCGCACAATCGCTTAATATATATGTGTATTAATGAATGAACACATACCTTATATTACAAAATGTGTCTTCACATACATTCATATTTAAAAATATTACCTAACTTTTTTTAAGTTTAAAATTCTGATAATTAATTTTTTTAATTGTTGGAAGTCTTGCAAGTAAAATTTTTACATGTAAGAATTTATGTCTGCCAACAGATCTTTCACATTTGGAAATTGTAAAATAAATAATACTGTAAGTTATTTTTTTCTTTTAACTATTATTGAACAAGGACTCTTAAATATTGCTGTGCAATTTCAAATATTTTTATTAGTGGGATACATCGATACATCGATATATCGATATTTAAAAAAAACGATATTATCAAAAAGCTATATTTTTGAAAATATCAACTAACTTTATATGTATGTTGGCAGCCCTTTAAGAGGACTATTGGCGCTTACGATTCTTTTCGTGAACGTGCTAGGAGGAAATAGATCAAAGTCAGCAGCGGCTCCAGAATTTTTTGCGGGAAATTTTGCCCCTTATTCTAATTACCTTAAACGAGCAATTTTTGTGTATATGTATATGTATCCATAAGTTTCTCGGCAACGGCGCTAACGTAGCAAAATGAAAAATCGTTTAAAAAAGACTTTCGAAGTTGTATTTCTTCCAATTGTCTAAAACTTCTTATTTGTCACGGGGAAAATACCGTAAAAATTATTTGTATCGTGCGAATATCTATAGAAATTATCAGGGTTTTAAAAACTGTTAGCACAACGACAACAGCCAAGCATTTGCTTTCATATAAATTGTTGTTGCTTTGCTAGCCGGCAATTACAAGTACCTGATAAAGATCTTGCAGAAGCAATGTGCTTAGTCGACGACGCTTTAAAGGAATTTGAAGAAATGCGACAAGATGCAGAAAAAAACTTTCATTTGCTTTTCGAACACGTAGAAGAAGTATGCACCAACCTGGGTACAGAAATCAAAGTACCGCGATACAGCAGTCGCCAAAAGAATCGCTTTAATGTGAAAACCGGAGACGCCGAGGCATACTATCGCATTGCTTTTTACATTCCCTTCATTGATACATATATTGCTCATTTGAAAAGCCGGTTCCTAAACCATAAATCAATTTTAAATAATTTTAGTGTTTTGTTTCCAAAGTATGATTTTAATGAAAAAAAACTTAAGAATTGTTTGCTTTCTATGAAAAAGTAATCGACTGCTCGAAACAAAACTTTCTTTTGGAGGTAAAAATGTGCAAATACGAGTTTCCCACGAACATTTTCGAAATGCTCTCGAAGCATTACAAGTAGCTAATACAACGTCTTTTGGGAATGTTTTTAAGATCTTACGTATATTGGCACTTTTGCCCGTTTCAATAGCCACAGTTGAACGAAGCTTTTCATGCCTGAAAAGAATTAAAACCTACTTGAGAAATACAACATGTCAAGAATGACTCAACAGTCTAGCATCTATGAATATTCACAAAGATATACATTTTTCAGTTGACGAAGTTTTAGAAGAATTTTTCAAAAAACCACGAAAAATTTGAAAATTCTTCGTTTCATTGATTTATAAGTAAAAAGAAAAAATTAATGTGTTTAAAATTATCAAAATGTTTTATAAATAAAGCGAAAAATTTAATATATGATTTTAAAACTCGTGTTTGAAACTTTATTACGCATACTTTCTTCGAAAGAGCCGTTTCTCTAGACCCATATTAGTGAAATATTATTCTTTGACTTGAGGGGGGGAGGGGTTTAACCCCTGCATACCCTGACGTTTTGAGGATTTTATGTGTTTATATTTTCCGTACAAAATTTGTCTTTGTTGTTTTATAAAAATATAGTTCATTCAATCACAAAACCACAAGAATCATTTTTTATTGTATATTTATTGTTATTCGGTTTACCTTTATCTTCATTTTTAACTTTATACTCTATCGATAACAAAATCGATATTCTAGTATTCAATAAATGTTTCATCACCCGTAATGATTCGTTTCAAAAATGTATCGATTTCGTTGCGTTTCAGCAGTGTTTCAAAATTTTGTCAAAACTGCACTAAAATGAATCAAATAAAATAAGTTAAGGTCTCGTTAAAGTTATTAAAAGCCATTTAGTGAAAGGTGTTATTCAACCTCTAATGAAAATTACTAACAATTTGTACTAATTTACTTCGTTTTTAAAAAAGTTTGCCGCGCGAATAGCAAACCGGCATTTTAAGATCTCCATACATACATATAACGGGTGATTTTTTTGAGGTTAGGATTTTCATGCATTAGTATTTGACAGATCACGTGGGATTTCAGACATGGTGTCAAAGAGAAAGATGCTCAGTATGCTTTGACATTTCATCATGAATAGACTTACTAACGAGCAACGCTTGCAAATCATTGAATTTTATTACCAAAATCAGTGTTCGGTTCGAAATGTGTTTCGCAAACCCAATTGCTGCGAACGGCGACGAATCGACATTTCACGGTCTTCAGCAACACTCTCAGAAACAGACGCAATATTCTCTTCTGTACGCACTGTACGCATTCGTGTGGTTGGTTTAATGTCCAATAAAGTAAACTGAGTGCGAAACTTGGTCACAATCGCATTAATTGTTTGCTCACTTGGTCGATTATGTAGACCATAAATCGGACGTAAAGCGAACCGAACACTGATTTTGGTAATAAAATTCAATGATTTGCAAGCGTTGCTCGTTAGTAAGTCTATTCATGATGAAATGTCAAAGCATACTGAGCATCTTTCTCTTTGACACCATGTCTGAAATCCCACGTGATCTGTCAAATACTAATGCATGAAAATCCTAACCTCAAAAAAATCACCCGTTACATACATACCTAACCATTATGCATGTACGCTGAATTCGCCGATTTTGGCGTTGTATATTGAAAAGTGTTATTGTATTTTATGTATAAAATTTTGCAATAGATATTAAAATAATTCAACTTGCAATGAAAGAGAACAGAAGACTTGGCAAGCAAAATGTTGTTTGCTTACGTTTTGTATAAACATACATATGTACATATAGCAGCAGTTAATTTTATTTAAAGAAATGGCGTGTCGTCCATTTCCGCTGTAGCATGGCATATATTCAGGCGCAATATTTAACTTCTTCTGGCGGGGCGACATCTGGAGTCTTGTAATTGTATCTCCTTGATATGATGCCTACAACGTGGTTCATATCTAGACTAGGAATAGCTTTGCTACACTACCGCCGCGGCGCGCTGGCAGCTTGAGCAATTTTACAGTGGTTTTACGTTCTTTGGCAAAGTACGCTCTGTTAGCCATAAATCTTACTATTTTTTGACCGCCTTTGAATCAAGACCCCTGGACCATATGGGGAATTCATTTCCATTTTAAATTGCACTGTCATCGTGATTGGAACTATGCTGAAAATTTCAAGTCTCTAACTTATCGGGAAGTCAGTTTAAAATCGATTGGAAATTTCCGCGATTTGCGTTAAATAAAAAGTTAAATAAAAGTTAAAAGTTAAATAAAAAGTTAAGGTTAAATAAAAGCTTATAATAATAAGCGACTAATTACAGAGCAGCCTTCTCTAAAAATGTAGCCTGAGATGCCACCTTTCAACAACACGTAACTGAACTCGTGTTATCGAATCTATGGGCGTCAACACTACATACACTGCCGGCAAAAAGTATAGGAACAGCTGAGTTTTCACAATATATGCAACAACTTTTATAGTAACATTTTTCAGCCAATTTTTTTATAAAAATATGGTTTATTCTACAATAAAAACATAAAAATATAAAATCCTAACTTTGTGTAAAACTTGCGAAAATTCAGCAAAATTTCAACTTTTTAATCAGATTTTTTATAATTTTGTGAGTAAGTAGACTTGTAGCCCAATAAATTTTTTGTACGAAAGTAGTAGTTTTAAGTTGCTCCGAATTACCGTTGATTTTTGTAAATGCAAAACACCTTAAACAAAAAAAATCTCAAAAATCAATTCGATTTTTAACTTACTGCGAACTTGCATTTCGTATACTAAAATTTAATGGGCTGCAAAACTGCATACACAAAAAAAAATATTAAAAATCTGATTAAAAAGTTTAAGATTTGATGAACTTTCGCGAGTTTCGCACTAAGTTTAGAAATTATATTTTTATGTTTTTTGTTGTAGAATGAACCATATTTTTATAAAAATTTGGCGGAAAAATATTACTATAAAAATTTTTGCATATATTGTAAAAAAGCAGCTGTGTCAATACTTTTTTCCAGCAGTGTAGTGACAAAAATCCGCAGAAACTTTTCAAATAGCCCAATATATAAATGTGAATAAATTTTCCATGAGTTCTACACAAACCAAGGCTTTTGGTAATAACAAGTTCCCTTAAAAGCACATCCTTCTGAACACACTAATTACTTACCGAACTTTGCTAGTTAACGATTCTTCATCCACCTACGCACTTGGTAGTCGTTTTGGCTTGTTACAACTGCAAGATAATCTGCGCAAAATTCGAGCTGCGATTCCCCTCAAAGTGCGCAAAATTTGTAAACTAATCTACGATATTTCGCTAACTTCAGCCACCACTTGAAGCCACTTTAACTACAAACAAAAAAGTACATGTAAATAAAATAGACAAACTTCAACCAACAGTACGCTCAAAAGAATGTCAAACTACGCGTGATGTGCAGCAAAAAAGTTTGTAATGAAAACAACGAAAAAAAGTCCAGGTGGATTTTCAACTTTTTAACTGCATTGTTAGTGATGCAATTTGCATCGCAAGGCGCGCTGTCACTTGAGCAGCCTAACTATTGTCGATTTCGAGTTGGTGAAAGTGTCAGCTTGACATTTTTTTGAGGAAGCATAAAATGGAAATTAACGCTGCCGTATGTGCAGCTGAATTTTCGGACACAGATATATTTTTTGGAGATATTCAGCTGCCATTTCATTCTGTCTCTTATTTTCGCCGTTGAATAGTTGAGGCTGTCAGGTCACATTGCTCTACTTCAGATTTTACAAAATTAATAATGAAACTTTGTGTGTATTTTGCAATATTTTCAGCAAGCTGTTGGGACATTTGAATTTTTTCCTGGAGTTAGGATGCGTTTTCAATGTCAGCCTGGATTTCAGTGCTTTGTTTGAAGTATCCTGTTTGTTACAATGTCGCCTAGGAGAGAATTTTCGCGTTTTTAATACAATATAATACAAAGTTTTCGAGCATCGAGCAAAACTACAACTTCACTCCAAACTTCATTTTTACAAAGAAACAAAACGCGGCAATCTGGCCAAAGTGTTATTGTAATTTTTCAAGCATACACACATTTGTTCAGAAGCTATTAAGTAGCTAACAATTCGTAAATACTAAAAAAAAAACAAAATAACAAAATATGAATGTATGTAAGGTGGGAACAATTTTTAACAATTGTATAATACAATGGAGCTCACATATGTATATGTAGATTTTGTAGCAATACGGACGCTTTTTATTTTTTAACGGACTTCCAAAAAAGGAGGAAGCTATCGGTTCGTCGGAATATTTTCTTATTTTGATTTTTTTTATGTATGTTACCGCATAACTTTGTTTTTATATGAGAATTGAAGTCGGTTTCGTTTTTTGCTTAAAAATTACTTGTTATTTTTTTGTTTTCGCTAACTCTATATTCACCCTGTTAAGGAAAATTTCTGCTGCATAACAGCATACGTACTAAAATTTTTTCTAATTTTTCTAATTTTTTTCTCTTCAACTCAATACACATCGATAACTTTGATAAATTACGCAGTTTTTTCGATAAATATCGATAAATTGTATCGATAATTTGTATTATAAAACTCGTTTAATTTTGATAACTCATAAATTCAGACATTTAGGTATTTCTCGTTAACTCGATAAAATTTGGATAACTTTATAAATTTCGATAAGTCGATAAATTTCGATAGATCCTCAAATTTTAATATCGATCGAAAGCCTCCGAAAACTTTATACATTCCGGTAACTCGATAAAATTCGATTAACATATATAGCCCCAGAAATTCCGATAACTTTATATATGTACTTCCGAAAACTTCGATTAGATAAACCAACAAATTTCAATAGCTACCAACAGATTTCGACAAGTCCATAAATATTTATAGCTCGATAGGTTAAAAGAATTTGAAAAACGTAAAAGCTCAATAAATTTCATTTAGTCGATAAACTTTTATAACTCTATAAATTCCAATGACTCGAAAAGTATTTATAACTAGAAGCGCCAATCTATTAATTAATATTAATTCGGCATAATTGAGTATTCTGTGCTCCTTTTTGGTCTTAGACAATTTCTCTTACTTTGAATATAAACAGGAAGAAATACTTACCTATTATATCCCTTTACTTTACTTTATCCCGTTGGAAACGATGTATTTTTTTTATATACCAATAGTTTTCACAAAAAGTAAACATAGCCACTTTTCACACTAAACTACTGATATGTGTTTCCCAGCAAGGGTATATCGGAATATACACATGACAGCATATATACGCATGAGAAGTAGAGTCTCGTATTAATATATCCTTGACAATGTCCTGAGTAGTGTGAAATAATAACTACCGTCCCTTTAAAAACACCACTTACATATCTATATTACTTACAGCTATCTTCCTGCGATCAAAATAGCTTGTGGTAAAATGGTTTTTGAAAACTTATCCATGTGATCAACTATTTGGCGATCAAAATCAGTTGTGATAAAAGTTTTTGTAACAACTTGTCCAGTGATCAACTTCTATGTGATCATTTGTCTAGATGATTAAATTTGTGATCATTTGTCCCGTGATTTTAACTGTACCCGTGATATATATAGGCGATACCCTTGTTGCCTAGAGCTTGTGCTGAACGATCATTTTCGAAACTAAAACTAATAAAAACCAAGACAGGCTAACTTGGTTGTTCTGTCTGTTGAAAATTCAGTGGCCCTTTCTTTAAACTTTGATGATGTTATAGATTCTTTTGCGGAACGGAAAGCGCGGAGAAAATAATTTCGTTGATATATATCATATCAAAATTAAATTGTTATTTAATTATAAATATGTATAAACCCATGCTCTTGAAAATAAAATTTATTAGACATTTAACTAAAATGCATACAATGTGTTGGGTAACTACTTAAGTAAGTGGTTTAATAAAATTAAATTACAACGTGACGATTTTTATTGGAAGGGGCCTATCCCAAGAATTGCCACGGGCCTCAGATGGTTTAGTTGCGCCATTGCGTTCGACATAGTAGAATCGTCAAATGAGCGACCACAATATTTATGTTAGCGCATTAATATTGACGTAATAATGACAATTGGTCTGTTATAACACCTTGTGAATCACTGAATTAGTTTCAAGTTTTTCTGTGAATATCAGAAGAACCTTTTACTTTTCTAATCGATTCGGATCTCGAAGTGATCACACTGGTAAGTAATGAATGATGTCTAGGCCATCTGCAATTCAATGGAATTTAAGTAAAATAAGCATAGTAAACATTTATCTTTGAATAGACTTTACAAGGAACAATTTTGAGTTCATGATGAAATAGTAATAAATTAATGTAAATTAGAAATACTAGTCAAAAGCACAAAATGTACTTATCCTTACATACTTGCTTCATCGTAGGCATACTGCAGTATCCATGGTTTTATCAGAATATACATACATAGTAGGTATGCAGATGTACATATTGTAGGCAGCTATGAATAGATTAATACTGCATTAGTTCACTGTCAGCAGAATTGGATTCAACATCGTAGTCGACTTCAGTGATTGCAATTGGATCAGCCGCTCATTATACGCTACAAATTATTATGCATGCATACATGTATATAAGCATGCATGTATATACATACCTACAATGTATGTACATATGTAGGTTCTACATGATTGTGCACTGTACGGGTACACCGTGGTGTATGAGTATCAATTTGGTAGCCACAATTGTTAACTTGAATGAATACAATGTAAGTATGTATGTATATGTTATGGGTTAGCCAGTAGGCAAAATTATAAAATAAGAGGCCTTCCTGGAGCCCTTATTTCGGATCTTTTCATTACTATTATTCTCTATGCATTACTCTTTGCTCTATTCGTGCTCTATTCATTACTATTTTTCATTTTGTATTGAATAGCCAGAATTTACAGGCCTTTTGATTCCGCTTCCCTTAGAAGGAAAAAATTCACCTGAAATACTTAATAACGAAACAGCTTGAATTTCACTTTGCAGTACATACACACCGATGCGTACACTGCGATTTTTTCTTTTATTTGATTTTGGTTGCCTTGGAGACACACCTTCACGTCTGCCTTCGAATGGCGGCGCTATAGGAAGATCTTCTAATAAAGCTTCCAAAGAGAAGATCTAACTGAAGAATATCTCCCTAAAGGCGTTTATTTAGAAGCGCTCCTCATTTTGCCGACTGGGTATGGTTTTGTGAAGTATACTTGTTTGTGTGGGTGCGTAATGACGTGCAAGATGCATACGATTCAGAAATTGCATACTGCTTTTCTTAATTGAATTGTGGACAAGCGGAAAAGACACATACATTTCTATATAAACCTATAAATACTCCATAGAGGTCTTCTGCGAGCTCTATCTTAAATTGTGTGAAGCAATAGGTCTTCCACACTGGATTCTGTAAACCTTGGTCATTTTTATAATCAGAGTTCCAAGGCATCGGTGAGAAAGTGAAAATTTACACGAAATAATAAATGACACCGAATAAGGTAAACGGCTACTGTGATTATTTTCTTTATTTAACTCCACATTCTTTAAAAGTCCATCATCTCATTTGCCCTCGAATGGTAGGGATGTTCGAAGATCTTCTAATAGAGCTTCTAAAAGTAAAGTCGTAATGACAAAGACCTGCCTGAGTGTGTTTGTTGACGTAGAATACGTCTTACGTTTCGATATGGAGGCTATTCTCACATGTTGTAGATGTAATTTTTGATCTTCACGAAAACGCTTATTGCACGAGAACTAGTTAAGAGATTTCAAACAAAGGTGTGCCGTTTCAAAGAAAAATTCGAAACCTATCCAGGGATACATTTATATAAGTAACCGATTCGGTGTCTGTCGCAGAAGCAACGGTAAATATTGGCTTATTTTGGAGTCAATTTTGAGCCTTTAAAGTCCTCTAGCAACTTGGTTGGCAGATATAACTTTAATTTTAAGGATGTAGGTTCTTTGGAACAGTAGAAATATTGTCATGTACAAATTTATACAAATATCGAGCATTTAAAGGCAAACAATTTTTTTAAAAATTTGCAATTTTTTTATATTACCAAAATGCTCGAAAACCGCTTAAATGATTTTGTTTTTGTGTTCCTTAATCAAAATTTTAGGTGTTTTCCTTTCGTTTGCTATATGGGAAGTATTAGTTGATATCTTCTAAGTATGTTTATTTTATTCAAATAAATGGGCATAAATGTTTTTCCTTACAAAATCACTTCGTCATCAATTTGCAAACACGTGCTTGTGTCAAAACTTTAGGTGCTGGCAGAGATAAAAGGATACCCCTAAACAGATTGGCGCAGGTGAGGGGAAATATGTATAAGCTGATCGCAGCATATTTTGTACCCATGTACCTACATATGTATCTACATACATATTATAGATATTTACATTGTACATACATAAGTATACATACATATCGTCGTTTAAAGTGCAAAACCGCGTATCTGCAAAATGCAAAACCGCGTATGTGAAGTTGTGGAAATGATTTTCTAGGGCGTAAAAACACTCATATTTCAAAATGGTTCTCTTTTTTTATAAAGTAGTCGCATTTCTGGCTAGTCCATTTCAGGACGAATGGATAAGGATTGAGCCAAGAGCTTGTTTGAGCAAATCCAATTTTTGGCAGCCATTGTCAGTTACGCGGTTTTGCAGAATGACGATGTGCGGTTTTGTACTTTAAACGACGATATGTATGCATAATACGCGAAAGCTTTTTTGTCATATCATCAGATCTGTAATGTTAGTTCGATTTTACAAAATGGGGTATCAAATTATAGGTATTGGCCGGTAGATGTTCAGTAGCTTCGTATTTTTTCAAAACGAGTTGCCACCTGATAAAAAAATCGAATTCAAATTATTTTTAAATTAAATCAAGTATTACACTATGAGTATCGATCCAAATGGTTTTGAAAAGGCTTTATTTCTTCACTACACATACATATGTAGGCGAGCTTTTCCACCTGTTTCAAAATTGAAATGTATATCCTGATATGGATGTCAGACGAAAGAGGTTGTAGTTTGAAAATATTTTGAATAGGCGTGCCACCTGTTTCAAAATGAGAATTTAAATAAAGTATGCATGAGTTAAATGAAATAATAAAATATTACGTGATACGAAGGTGGTAAGATATCCTTATTGTAAATATTTAGATCATTAAAGAGGGTACCACCTGGTAAAAACGAAAACTCAAATTTTTTAATAAGTTAAAGCAATTATTTAAAATATGGGTATCAAATGAAACGGGTTTAAAAGGCTTTATTTCTGAACTATATTTAGGAGCGTTGTCACGTATTTAAAAAATCAAATTTACTTAATTCATCAGGCACATTAAATATTTATGTAGGTATCACAATGTCAGGCGCTTGAGGTTTGTTTATTTCTTAACTATATTAAGGAGAGTTGCCAGCTGTTTCAGAAGTCTTAGCTAACTTACGCACAAAGCCGAAGACGAAGATAATGCGAAGACGAGCATGAACTGGAAGAACTAGGCTAATATAAAAAGTAAAACAAATTTCTGCAGTATGAAAGGAAATAAAAACGAATCGAAATAATGTCATGGCACTTATCTATTTATAAGCTGATGGACACATATGATTGAAGTTCATGTGGATCTGCTTCTTTATTGCTAAGTGTTAAATTTTGTCGCTCATATTGATTTATTAAATTCAATTCAATACAATCAAAACGAATAATTCATTTACCGTTTTTAGCTTGAATGTGATCTTAATAATATCACGCATTCCTCGTTTAAGTTTAGCGGCTGTGACTCCGACGCAGCCTGCAGGTCAAGACGACGCCACTGGACTGATCCTTTTTATAATCGATTTGGCGATTTCAATGCCAAAGTGGACAAGGAAGGGATTTTTGGCCCCACTGTCGGAATACTCTGCCTCCACGACAAAACATCCGATGACGCACTGACGTCCGAGTCGACTTCGCTGGTGCTCGAAATATGGTAGTATGCAGTTATATGTTTCTGCATAAAAAGATCCAACAAGCTACATGGCTGTCTGCAGGTCGAAAAAAGAGAAACCAAATCGATCATTGCCAAATGAGCTATTCAAGTACAGTGGCGAAGAGTTGTTAAGTTGCACACATCAATTCTTGCAAAATATGGTCAGATGAACGGATGCGCACGACTACAACGTAAGCCTGCTGTGTCCAATCCACAAGAAAGGCGACCCCGACACACGTGCCAGCTACTAATGTTGGAGAAGACAAAAGGACATCATCGGTTAAAACAAAGGCTACGTCTGTTTAGCCCTCTCGGAATTAGATGGTGTAGCAAAGCGCATGGGTCCGGTGGTGAACGAGGACAAAACGAAGTATCTTCTGCCATGAAGCAATCAGTTAGGTTATTCGCACCTTGGCACACACGTCGCTGTTGACAATTATAATTTCGAAAAGTAAAGTGATTGTTTGGAAACCTCTTCTTCTTCTTATTTGGCGCTGTAACCGCCTAAGCGATTTTGGCCGAGTCCAAAACAGCACGCCAGTCATTTCTCTTCTGTGCTAACTGACGCCAATTGAAAATGCCAAGTGAAGCCAAGTCCTTCTCCACCTGGTCTTTCCAACGCAGAGGAGGCCTTCCTCTTCCTCTGTTACCAGCATCGCGGCCCGCGTTGAATATTTTCAGAGCAGGAGCGTTTCTGTCCATCCGAACGACATGGCCAAGCCAGCGGAGCCGCTGAATTTTAATTCGCTGCACTATGTCTATATCGTTGTAAAGCTCATACAGCTCATCGTTAAATCGTCTGCGATATTCGCCATCACCAACGCGTAAAGGTCCGTAAATCTTTCGCAGAATCTTTCTCTCGAAAACTCCAAGAGCCGCCTCATCAGATGCTTTCATTGTCCATGCTTCCGCGCCATACACCAGCACAGGCATGATGAGTGACTTATAGAGTGTGATCTTTGTACGACGAGAGAGGACTTTACTTCTCAATTGCCTACTCAGCCCAAAGTAGCACTTGTTGGCAAGAGTGATTCTCCGTTGGATTTCAAGGCTGACATTATTATTGGTGTTAATGCTGGTTCCCAAATAAACGAAGTCGTCTACTTTTTCAAACTTGTAACTGTCAACAGTGACGTGGGTGCCAAGACGCGTATGCTCTGACTGTTTGTGTGATGACAGGAGATACTTCGTTTTGTCCTCGTTCACCACCAGACCCATTCGCTTTGCTTCTCTATCCAATCCCGAGAAGGCAGAACAGACGTAGCCCTTGTTTTTACCGATAATATCGATGTCGTCGGCATACGCCAGCAATTGTACGCTCTTATAAAGTATTGTGCCTGAGCGGTTCAGTTCTGCGGCTCTTATTATCTTCTCCAACATAAGATTAAAGAAATCACACGAAAGGGAGTCCCCTTGTCTGAAACCTCGTTTGGTATCAAACGGCTCGGAGAGGTCCTTCCCTATTCTGACGGAGCTGGTGGTATTGCTCAACGTCATTTTACACAGCCGTATTAGTTTCGCGGGGATACCAAATTCAGACATCGCGGCATAAAGGCAACTTCTCTTCGTGCTGTCGAAAGCGGCTTTGAAATCGACAAATAGATGGTGTGTGTCGATCCTATTCTCGCGGGTCTTTTCCAAGATTTGGCGTATTGTGAATACCTGATCTATGGTGGATTTTCCAGGCCTAAAGCCACACTGATAAGGTCCAATCAGCTCGTTGACGGTGGGCTTCAGTCTTTCGCACAATACGCTCGATAAGACCTTGTAACCTATGCTTAGAAGGCTAATTCCGCGGTAGTTGGCGCGTATGGCGGGGTCGCCTTTCTTGTGGATTGGGCAGAGCACACTTAAATTCCAGTCGTCGGGCATGCGTTCATCTGACCATATTCTGCATACGAGCTGATGCATGCACCTCATCAGCTCCTCGCCGCCGTACTTGAATAGCTCGGCTGGCAGGCCGTCAGCTCCAGCAGCTTTGTTGTTTTTCAGCCGCGTAATCGCTATTCGTACCTCGTCATAGTCAGGCGGTGGGACAGCTACTCCATCATCATCGACTGGGGACTCGGGTTCGTCTTCCTCACTACTTTCAGCGCTGCTACCATTCAGTAGGTTATAAAAGTGTTCCCTCCACAATTTAAGTATATTCTGGACATCGGTCACTAGGTCGCCATTGTTGTTCTTACAGGAGTTCGCCCCGGTCTTGAAACCTTCCGTAAGTCGCCTAACCCTCTGGTAGAATTTTCGGGCGTTCTTCCTGTCGGCCAGCATCTCAAGCTCTTCGCACTCACGTATTTCGGCCTCTCTCTTCTTATTGCGGCAAATACGTCTCGCTTCCTTCTTCAGTTCCCTATAACGGTCCCACATGGCTCGCGTTGCGCCCGATCGCAGCGTGGCCCTGTAGGCGGCATCTTTTTTCTCTGCGGCTTCTTGACATTCCTCATCGTACCAGTTGTTCTTTCGGGCTCGCTGAAATCCAACTACTTCTTCGGCGGCGGTACTTAATGATCGGGAAATGTGGTTCCACTGCTCGCGTACGTCGGATTGTTGAAGAGTGCTCTCAGAGAGCAGGTGTGTGAGTCGAGTGGCGAATAAATTGGCCGTCTGTTGTGATTGCAGCTTTTCGACGTTAAGCTTTCCTTGCATTGTTGGGCGCACATTTTTTGCTGCACAGAGGCGGGTGCGTATCTTGGCTACAACAAGATAGTGGTCCGAGTCGATGTTTGGCCCTCGGAGTGTACGTACGTCCAAAACGCTTGAAGCATGCATCAGCATCGAAATCCAACGTGGAATCATCCTTGCCAACAAGTGCTACTTTGGACAGTAGGCGATTGATAAGTAAAGTCCTCTCTCGGGGTACGAAAACCACACTACATATATCAGTATTAGAGAGAAGGATTTTTCGGAAGATTTACTGGTCTTTTCGAATTGGTGACGGTGAGTACCGAACGTGATGCAACGATGAGCTGCACGAGATTTTCAAGGACATGGACAGAGGAGAAGAGATCTCGACAAGGATTTTCGTTAATAATTTGCCAAGTGTGCGTGATATTCTTCTATGATTTTGCAACTACAGCATTGATCTGCGCCAACCTCTAGTCTTATACCATGTAAGCCAAAAAAGTCCTTATAAGGAGACCCAAGTGTGTCCGTTTTCTATTATAGGAGGGCCAGAAATCTTTGCTGATTTACTGTACGAAAAGGTAGCTGGCCTGTTCTTTTTGGAAGGCTGTGTTCGAAAGTTTTCTTTACTATTGGACGCTTTTGGAATGGCTCACAAAATTTCGGCTATCGCGATCAGACATATACGGCATTCAGTAGGCGAATTTGTATTGTCTATGTATGAGCTGCCTGTCTGCCACACTATATAATGAAGACCTGAATTCCCCTAGATTTCGTATTTACATAGCCGTACCCTCACATACTCGTAAATGGCGTATGAGTAACATTCTTTCCTGCTCACATTTAATTCACAACGTTTTATTTAAAAGATTTATTTAAAAAAGTTTAAAAGAACAGGCTCTGTAATAAATGATTTATTACAAATCTTTATTTTTATTTTTAAAAGTGACTAGCCGCTTTTTAAACCCGTTCGGGTATAATGGTGAACAATTAGTCTCTTCATAGGACATGCATGAACAAAAGCGATCGGTTTATTCCATATAAATAGATCAAAAGTGGTATTAGTCGCATGTTCCTTTGCGATTGCTCCCGGATTAGTTCCATTTTTTGCAGGGTACGATCACTGATGTGGTCAGACACTCAGTGCATTCAAGTTTATAATTAGGCATGCATGCATGTAATATTCCATTGTTGCAGAGGTACAAGTACGGGTAGCATTGACGGCTCATTTATGTAATTACTGTCTTGATTTTAATAACAGCATGTCGTCCTAGAGTAAAGACAGCATCAATAACAAGGGCACAGATTAATTACATACATATTATATACTCATATGTAAGCATATAAGTATTTATGATGTGTGTAATTGAATTGAAATTATCAATATGTAAATGAGTATGGCTATAAAGTGATATGCATACATGTTATACATATGTATATATGCTGCTAAAAATAACTTTATTATGTGGGAGATGATTAAGCAAAGTCTTTGTGTTTTCATTTGCTTGCAGCGATACCATTTCTTGGTTAATTGTTTGTTCTACATATCTATGTACATACATATATGCATAGGTATGTATATGTTTTTCAGTTTATGATAGCTTTGACTGTAAGTATCTTTGACTATTAAAAACATGTTTACACTATAGTAATTTACGGCTTATTCGTTATCTATATATAAAAAATCATGCTGAAATCAAGTAATTTTGTTACGTAAAATCTACATATACAAACATAAAAACAAGGCTGTTTTCTTTGTTAAAACTTGAATCAAAAATTAATGAAAGGATTTCAACCAAATTTTGAAAGTAACTTCATTTCTTAGATTGGTGGCATGAACATTGGCTATATTTTAATTTACTGGGTTGTGCGCTGGGTTTAGGATGCGTCATGTAGAATCCACTTCCACTGGAATGCCCGGATACTCATTGGGGAAGGTCCTTCTGCCCGGCTAGTTGATGTCCGCGTAAAGAAAAGCTATCCAAGAAATGAGTTGGGTTGTGGTTGGCGATTTCAATGCCAAGGAAGGGACCTATGGCTACACCGTCGGAAAATGCAGTGGTATGAGTACTAATTTCAATCACTAAGAGATCCACCAAGCTACATGGCTGTCTCCAGATCGAAAAACGAGAAGCCAAATGGATAATGTTGCTACAGAAGGAAGACACTCCTAGTCCAAACATCGACTCGGATCACTTTCTTTTTGCAACCAAGGTACAAACCGAAGTATGCGCGAAGTGGAACCACATTTTCCGGCACATTAGGTCCCGCACCGAAGATATAGTCGGATTCCAATAAGCCCGAAAGAACAATTGGTACGATGGGGAGTGTCAAGAAGTTGCAGAGAAAAAGATGACGCCTACAATGCTACTTTGTATCTGGCATAACTCGCGCTATGTGTGACTTATATAGAGATATGAAGAGGGAAACCAGACGGATTTACGAATTTTGCGAAGAGCTTGAAATACTGGCTGACCGGAAAAATGGTCGTAAATTTTTGCCAGAGAGTTAGGCGGATTACGGAAGGATCCAAGACCAGGGCGAACTACTTTAAGAACAACTATGGCGACCTTGTTACCGATACCCAGAACGTACTGAAATTATTGAGGGAACACTTTTTTATCGTATTGAATGGCAGCAGTACTGAAAGCAGAGGAGGAGGCGAACCGGAGCCCCAATTGATGATGATGTTGTCGATGGCCCACTGCAAGGTGGCGGCTTATTTTGCTCAAAAAAGCTGGAACAATCTGATAAAAACCAAAACTCTTTTTGTTTTGTAAGCAATTACGTGGCTACACAGCATTAAAGCTTATGGAGCTGACGGCCTGCCAGCCGAACTACTTAAGTACGGCGCACAATGGTCTGAATAGAGAATCTAGCCGGACAAAACTATTTTAATAAATTGGCGTTGATGGATTTGTACACCACTTTGTATCCACTAGTTTATGGGGCCACTGATTACAAATCTTCAGTCAGGTTTCAAAAATCCAATATGGCGGACAAATTTTTAAAAATTTATTGAATTCGCTCTAAACTTGTTACTCGTGGGGCATTTGGTGTCGTTGATCATGAATCTGACCATAAATTTTTAAAATTCAAAATGGCGCATCTAATATGGCGGAATAATTAAAAAAAATGTATTGAATACGCTCGAAACTTGTTTCTCGAGGGATTTTGGTAGTATTTCGGAGTTTTTATGGTGGCTGATTAATAATCTGAAAACAGGTTTCAAAAATCTACTATGGCGGATCCAATATGGCGGACAAATTAAAACAAAAATGTTTTGAATTCGCTCAAAACTTGTTACTCTTGGGTTTCTGAAAATTGAAAATAATTGTATGGATGTCGAAAAAGCGCGTTGAAAGAGTATATTGTACCTTAAAGCCAACACCTCACAGAATAAGAATTTATGAATTTCGAGCCGAAACTCAGCTCAGCTTTTCACTTTTAACTTACAGAGCTATATAAAATTCATTTATTAAATTTTAGAAACTATGAAATATTCTTTGAACTACCAGAAAATATAATAAAAAAAATAAAAATAATAATTTGCAATAGACCCACCGTTACACTGTAATCGAAATCACACAAAAAAAAACGTTCCTCTGCTAAAGCTAACTGACTTGCATCCACTAGTCAACTTTTACGCTTAATATTCTTTCATTAGTAAAAGAGATCAAAGAACAAAAAATTAGTTAAAGATAGCTATGCCAAGACATTTTGACGCTATTCGCATGACTTTGATTTTTACATTTTGTCCCGCTAGTTTAGTGATTCGTATGTAAAATAAGATCAGATGAACCCATGCCCGATTACTAGAATTTAAGTACGGGTGCATTCCAAAACAAAAAAATACAACGCATCAGTGTATTTAATTTATAAACCGCACTAGAAGAAGAAGTCTAACTAGTTGAAAATTAGCATCAACCGTAGTTGCGCACATTCGGCATTTATATCTTTCTGGGGTTTAGAAATTAAAGATCAGTACTTAGTATTTTGACTAGGGATGTGCCGGGTATCCGGCAGCGAACGTACTAGAAAAAAGGCAGCGATTTATGAACTAGAAATAGAGAAATATTTGCAGCTACCTCTTATATCAAGACAAGAAGATCCCTTAACTGGGTGGAAGTATAGCCGCAAAGAATTTCCAAATTTGTTTACACTGGCAATGAAGTATCTCTGCGCGCCACCTTCCTCAGTGAACTCGGAAAGAGTATTTAGTGCATCGGGTAACATTTATGTTGAAAATAGAAATAGGTTGTTGCTCGATAATGCGGAAATGCTTCTTTT
Organism: Rhagoletis zephyria; assembly: GCF_001687245.7. NCBI lineage: Eukaryota > Metazoa > Arthropoda > Insecta > Diptera > Tephritidae > Rhagoletis > Rhagoletis zephyria. The sequence goes on from NW_016157458.1 coordinate 71,595, forward strand.
CATAATGAAAAATATACAAATTGTTTACTTTGATTACTAATTAGATACTATTAAATTGGATTAAAAAAATTCCAAATATGGGTTAAATTTCTAAATTGAATCTTCTATATTCGATATCCGGAATCCGGCCGGATATTAGCCAGTATCCGGCCGGATAACCGGATAACCAAAAAACGGCCGGATAGACCGGATTCCGGATATCCTGTAAAAAATAACAGCCGGATTCGGATATCCGATCGGATATCTGGTAGACTGCTGCCCTTAATAAATTTCACAATATTGTTTTTTTGCCGGCTCGAGTTCACCTCCACTAGAGGTGTTAAACTATCGATAGTTTGACTATCGATAGCACTATCGATAGCGCTAAATCAGTTCGGTTGCTTTGTTTTTACAGTATCATAGTGAAATAAATATTATCTTATAAAATTTATAATCATTCAAAATTAAGTAAATGCTTAGCCAAAATACTTCTCTTTTTAGAAAGTTCAAAAACAAACACAAGTTATACAAACAAAACAGGATTTACGATTAGCATATGTATGTATTTTGGCCTAAATGCCTGCATATTTGAATATGACGTCGGCATCACACTAAAAAACAAAGATTTTAATTCAAATTAAAAAACTCAAATAATTTCAAAATAATTGGTAGAGATGATCGATAGTCCTACTAAACTATCGATATTTTTGATAGTATAAGAAAAAACTATCAATGAGTATTGATAGTCTAAAAAAATTTAAACTATCGATACTATCGATAGTGCCATCGATAGTTTGACAACTCTAACCTCGACCTCCGCACCGTTTCTGATGCTACAGAATTTACCACATCCCTAATTTTGACGTTTTGGAGCGCGACCTATGCCCTACCCAATCCACAAGAAAGGCGACGCCAAACGCTCTAACTATTGCAGGATCAGCTGTCTGAGCATAGGTTGCAAGGTCATATCGTGCTTATTTGGCTGAAGCCCACCGTTGACGAATTTACTAGGCGATTAAAAAAAAAATCGCATATAAGAAGACTTCTTCTGCGATGGAATGACCAGTAGCTCGTTTCTGTAACTATTCTCTACCAAAGCGAATTCGTATATGAATTCGCCACCAAGTTCTCTACTGCTAATGAGCAACAGAGAATGACGTATATTCTCCACCAGTAGAGAAATAATCGGTAGAGAAGAGTTACAGAAACGAGTTACAGGTGGAGATGGACTTGGCTTCCAATTGGCGTCAGTTAGCGCGGGAAAGAAACGACCGGCGTGCTTTGTTTGACTCGGCCAACGGTTTGTGTGCTAATCACGAAGAAGAAGATGTGTGTATTTTTAAAATTTGCAAGGTAGAAAACTGAATATATATTAGTCATTTATATTTGTGATCCCCGGGCTGATTTTCATCAACATGACCTACAGATTTACTCAGCTGTTGGTTAAGTTAATCACAATATGGTAAATCAGAAAGTGAAGTAAAAGCGTCAGTACATACTTAATCCTCTTTATTCTTTACTTACCGAATATTTCCTTGTGTAAGTACGAGAATTACTCGTATTATTCTAATTAAGACAAAACAAATAAATAAGAAATAAGTGTTGTTGTGTAGTGTCGATAATATTCATCAAATCTCTGTTAGTGCCATTTACAGAAATTAAATCCAACAGTGAACAACTGCTATGGTATTTAAGACGCATTTTAAATACCTGAAGAGAATTGCTATTGTTATTACTATTATTATCATTATTATTATTATTATAAAATAACTTGTATATTAATCAATAATGTGCTGGCTATTTTAAATTGTTAAGCAGAATTCTCAAATTACTATGTACTTATCGTATTATGCTCGATGTTTTTGAAAAGGCCTCTAATAAATAACTAAAAACTGATTGCATGCCAAACAATATCAGAAATTACTCACAAAGCATTAATTGACCTCAAAGGAGAATTTAATTAGAGCATGTAATTCAACTGAACCGATTGTATGCAATTAAATGTCCAGCAATTATGAGTGTGTATATGACAGTGTGCAAGCATTATTGCTGTTAGTTATGAAATATTTAATCCACTGATACTGTAATAGCATTACGTTACACACATACATTATATGACATGGCGCTAAACCTTTTAGTTAACAATGAATAGAACATGTATGCAAATACAATTGCTCTAAACTAAATTCTTCCTAAGTCTATTTATATGTATATGATTTTATAATAAGTACGGTATGCATAATGTGACCAACCGTACTTCTTTCGGAAGTACTTCGTACTTCGAAGTACAGTCAAATGTACTTCTTCGCGATATATCCCAGCAAAAAATCGGTAATCGCTTTTAGTGGTAACGTGTTCTAGAAGGCATAGCGTTATAATGCCTTCGAATTTTTTCGCTTCTTTTAGGCATTGCCAGTAATGCAAAGTAGAATGTTCTACAATATTTTATTTATCTCGCTTCTTCGTTTCATTTCGGGGAATGCAAAGTAGAATGTCCTATAATATTTATTTTTTAATTCGTTTCTTTGCTTAATTTCCGGGAATGCAAAGTAGAATGTCCTACAATATTTTATTCGTTTCGCTTCTTTGCTTCATTTCGGGGAATGCAAAGTAGAATGTCCTACAATATTTTATTTGTTTCGCTTCTTTGCTTCATTTCGGGGAATGCAAAGTAGAATGCTGCATCGTAGTCAGCTGAAAAATGGAATGAATATCCAAAAATTCTTTTTCTACCGTTACTTTCTGTGGAATTTTGTCTCGCATAAAAATCATGTTTTGCTTTGTTCAATTTGCAGCGAAGTTGAAGTCAGTCAATGAAGTGACGTACAAGAGTGAGGAAGTACAATTTTAAGCTTAATTAAATATGCATGTATGTACATACCGATTTTAAAGAAAATCTAAATACCTAAATACATACATATGTACGCTGATTTATAAAAATTTTAATTAATTTTAACCTTTTAAGACATTTTCTGATTTCAATTTAATATAAATAAGTATGTACTTATCTAGGCATTCTACATTAGTTTCTCTGTAAGGCATTCTTTGTTCGCTTCTCTGGATTCTGTTTATCCATGCGTTCTCCCTTCGTTTGAAAGTAATGCTGCGGGTAAGGGCTTACCTCCAATGACATGCCCATGTTAAAATAAGGCCTTCTTGAAGCGAAACGGTAAGCGATTCCCATCGCCTAGCTCGTTTCCACTTTCGTTTCTGTGGTAATCGTGTTTTTTGCTGGGATTGTACTTCAGGAGCGAGAGTCTGCAACCAGTTAGCGACAGTTTTCGGATCGCTATCGCACTTTTTGACTCATGATATAAATGTTTTTGCGTCAAAAAGTGCGATAGCGATTCGAAAAATGTAACTAACTGGTTACAGAATCTCCCCCAAGCCCTGTACTCCTGCGACCTTCTGGACGATCGTCACATGGCCGGGGCGATAAATTCGTTCTAGCCATTAAAGTCGCCGGGGATTGATGGCATCATACCTGCCCAGCTGCAAAGTGGCTTCTATTTATGCGAACTGCGTGAAAACCGGGTACATCCAAAGGCTTGGAGGGTAGTCAATGTTGCTTTCATCCCGAAGTCCATAAAACGCCAAAGAGACTGACAGACCTGTTCATAAGGAACGCGATTCTTCGTGACTGTCTTTCAAGAGCTCAATATGGTTATTGCAAAAAAAGGTCGGTGAATATCGCCCTGCACACCTTGGTAAAGTGATCAGAGGGAGATTTCACGCATGAAGATTATGCAGTAGGGGCCGTCTTCGATATCGAGGGGGTCTTCAAAAATGTCACTCCAGCGGCATTAGTCAAGTATATTCATAATCTGTCGCTGCGGAGTTGGGGAGCGTCTGCACACAGTACATGGTCAATAGGAGCACTCCACAAGGTGTTGTTCTTCTCTGGATTACGGTTGTAAACGACCTTCTAGAGGAACTGGAAAATGTGGGCTGTCGGGTGATCGCCTATGTGGATGATGTGGAACTTTTGGTTAAGGCACGTTTTCTATACACCCTTTTCGATCTGACTCAAGGTTACTTGCACCAGGTAACTAGGTGGGCAATCAACGACGGCTGTTTTGTAAGCTCAACATTGAGGAAATGGTAGGAAATGTGTCGGTTGCCTTGTACTGCTGTAGGGGACCTATCGGTAGAATTAAAATTAATTTATTGGCTCTAAGAAACCAGATTAAAGCCTATAATGTTTCAAGGAACCCTTGTCTGGTGGAGCTCACTAGTTATGGCTAAAGTTGTAAAACAGGAATTAGCGGAGCAGTAAGAACCACACCTACACCGGCACTTAACATACATATGTTGAACACGACACCTGCGGATGTTGTAGAGAGAATTGTCGCAGCACAAACTGCTATTAGGCTAAGGGAAACCGGGTTCTTTAGGTGATATAAAAAAGGAAAAGTGTTACTTCTCTGCTGCAGCAAATATTTTTATTGACCACTTTAAAACACGTTACCTCCCAAGGGCTAGTGATGGGGGTTCTGGCAGGCCATTATGCGATTGGTATTCATGCGGTGAGACTAGGAATTTCAACTGATCCTTTTGTATCAGCTGCCAAGAGGAAGATGAAGTGGAATCATCTCAACACTTTCTTTTAGACTGTCGAACCTTCGCGAGCCTAAGACGCACTTCTGAACAAATACTGAGCTAATTTAGATTCCTAGCCGCTTTCGAAATTTCGTGTCGGCCCGCAGTGTTAACTTAACCCAACCTAAGCTGTACTTCTTTGGGCTATGAAATAGTTGGTCACATTAGGTATGCATTGAGTACCGAAAGGACACTTATTTAATTCAAGGCGGAAAGAACTCCGCCGAGCGATCTTTTCAACGAGATAAAGCGCGCTGCCGGTTCCTCCTTATGTGAAAGTATTTTGCGGGATTTGTGGGTTAACCGCTGCCACCATATGCACACGCAGCGATCATAGCAACAAATGTCCCAATCGTCGACAAATTAAAGATCGCTAATACCATAGTGGAGTCGATGACATTGCATGAACGTCGTGCCCACGAGGTGGCCGCATCAAATTGTTCCGCTCCAAACCACTCTACCGATAACGATCTCAGGGCCAAAATAGCAGAGATTAGTATTTCGATAGAGTTATGAGGAACGAGAAAACACGAGCGCGTTTTAGGCCAAGAACCCTAGCGCGCTGTCATAACAATACCACCATGCTCCACCAAAAGCATTTCAGAGATCGAAAAATGCTCTGAGATGCCTTCAAACTGCTGCCTGCTTATATTCGATGCATCAACCAAAATAACTTTCCTTATTGACTCCGGCGCTGACGTGTCGGTACTTCCTAAGTTTTCATAATGGCCCGAGCAACCAAATTGGATATGTAATTGTTTGCCGCTCATAGTTCAGCAATCCAGGCTTTTGGAAAAGTAATGCTTCGCCTTAACCTCAACATACGCAGTGATTTTGTATGGAGCTATGTGATTGCAGACGTAACCCAGGCAATCGTAGGCGCCGATTTTTTATCCTGCTACGATCTTTCTCCTGATTTCAATAGAAGATGTCTATTAGACCGAAAAACAGCAATTAAAATATTTTATAAAGTGGTGCGGATCAATGCAACAAGCATTTCAACCATAAGTTCAGCCTTGGACTTTTCAAACATACTGTGAGAGTTCAGTGACATTATGCGACCACCAGCTCCGAATTCTCAAAAGAAGTCGACATTGGTTCATCGAATCATCACAAACGGTCAACCAGTTTTTCTCGACCAAGGCGGCTTTCACCCAAAAAAGTAATTGTAGCGCGCGCTGAGTTTGAGCTTCTGATGAAGCTAGGAATACGTCGGCCCTCTAGCAGTAACTGGGCAAACCCCTTACACATGGGGCGCAAGGCCGCTGGATCGTGGAGACCATGTGGCGACTGCCGTGCGCTTAACGCGGTTACCGTCCCCGACAGATACCCTCAGATGTAATCCGACTAAATTCAACTTACCAATTTTGTTCCTCCTTCTAGTTCCAAGAGAGTCTATTGCGATACTTCAACTGGTCGAACCCGTTCGTAACAAAACGATTTCGAAAAGCCGCTTTCCACGTAACACATGACATATCTCATCCGGGTAAAAGAGTAACAGCGAGGATAATGACTGAATGTGTTGTCTGGCCTGGCATACAAAAAGACAGCCGGCAGTTCACCAAGCAATGCAACCAGTACCAACGTTATAAAGTCATCCGCCACAACTCTTCAATTTTTTAACGCCGCACGTGTCGCGGCCAACGGTTTTCGCATCTGCACATCAATATAGTCGGACCTTTCCCGTTTTCCAACGCAACCACTATTGACTCACTGTCATCGATCCCTTCACACGAGGTCGTATGCGTTCGCGATTCTAGACATTATTGCTGAAACATTGACTAAAGTGTTGTTAAGTGGTTGGATAGCGCGTTTTGGCGTTCCCGTGACATAACGTCGGACCTGGGTCGACAGTTTGAAAGCCACTTATTCCAACAACTTCCGCAATGCCTTTGCAGAAGTCGTTCATACACGCAGACCTTAGCATATGTGAGAAGGTGTTTGTACGAGACCTATCAGTCAAGCCCTCATTGTCACCGCCGTATAAAGGGCCGTTTAAGGTATTGCATCGCTACTCAAAGTATTTTGTCGGTGAAGTTTACTACGAAGCCGTGAATATTTTGATTGATCGTTTGAAACGGACGGATTTGGCTTGCAAAATTTTTTTAAGAGGGTTGCCACCTATATGAAAGGTTGAATTTAATTAACTTCAGTATAAATTATATCAAATAATAAAATACGGGTGTCAAGCGAAAGAGTGTTAAGACATCATCAGTTTAAACATTTATAATGTTTGAAAAGGATTTCCACAGGCTCAAAAAGTTACGTTCAAAGTATTTAAAAAGTTAGATGAAAAGGGGTTTGAAAAGGCGCTATTTTTGAATTTTATTAAAGAGGGTTGCCACATGTTCGAAAAATCAAATTTAACTTAATTCATCAGCTAATTGAAATATGCTTCATAATGTTAGACGAAAGAGATTTAAAAAGATTTTATTTTGAATGTACTTTTGAAATTGATTTCCAGCTGTTTGAATAGTGGAATTTAGTCAACTATACGCAATTTGTAGAAATTATTAAAATACGAGTGTCAATCGAAAGAGATTTACGAAAGCTTTTTTCTGAAAACATCGCTGATTAGGCTTGCCACCTTTTCGAAAAGTCATACCGATCTAACTAAGTATATAAGTATGTATATTAAACTAGAGGTAAATACATGTGAAGGTCACTAGATTTGCATCGTTCTTTCGAATTTCAAATACGAGAGGACGAAGTTAAGGCCTTGGCCTGTATATATGCGACAAAATTTGTTGAAGTTAGAACTTATTATCGGTTCAGGGTGACTTGAAATTTGGTGATACTAAAAACCGACACTATGCGAGACCTCTCTTCACTCTGAAACGGCTGCACGGACTTATGTGAAATATGGCACTAGGATCGCATATAATTCTGACTAATATTTGGAATAATTTCTAGGGTTTTGAATTAAAATTTTCGGCATTTTAATGTCATCAGCACCATATACTCCACCGAAGGTAAGATGCTGCCTCAAATTACGTACTCTCAGCTAGTTTACAGCAACCTGGATAGTAATTCGTTGCGCTAGGTCGCGGTCTTATTTAATAATATAACGCGTTATGTTTATTGTCTCTCAAGGTATGAACATATCTCGCCATGGAGTCGAAGTGTTTTTGGATGTGAAATTTCTGATTATTACAAGCGTAAAACTGTAGGTCCCCAGTTTGCGTAACAACATCAAGACACAAATTGGAGAAGTATAGCGCAAATATTATTGTTATTTAATTTAATTTCAAACTGATTTCAAGGACTTAATTACGTGTACCTAGTTCGATCATATAATTTAAAGGAAATTTACGATTACTGGGCTCATTCTTTTAAGCATTTCGATCTTTTCGTATTCTCTTAGGTTATTTTACGTATTTTATCTAACTTGAGGGCGTTCTTCGGGGAAAATTTTTGTGAAAAAACAACAATGTTCAAATGGTAGAAGATATAGCTTTTATTTAGTAGATCGCAACACCTCCTTATCAGACTTCATCATCGAGTTCGCTTGGATTAGTGTCAGCAACTCCGGCGTACAGTCAGTGGTCTACCCCCTATGCTTAGTTTCCCCATGTAAACTGTGGTTAAATTTTTCTGGTTTCTTCCATTTTGTCAACCCAAGTACAATCAAGGACAACGAATTTTTTCTTGTTTGTTGTGGTTGCTGTTTTTTAGTTATTATCATGGCCGAAAAGTTTAAGCTTTTGCAAGCTTTAGCAAGCCATAGTAGAAAGCGCAGCAAATTTCTTAAGAACTTCGTACTGCTTAAGAGAATCTTGCTCAATAAATTTTTCTTGGAAATTTCTTGGGGTTTTTTTTTACAAATAATACCATAAACACATATTTTGTTTTTATTTATCCGTAACTTCAATTGCATTTCTGCTTGGATACAAAAATTTAAAAGGAATGGCTCGTCTCTATGGGGAGGGCATTGCTGTTATTGAAGAGATTAACATAATTTATCTCAAATGAAGAATAATAAATAAATAAATGCTTATCTAAGCACTTAAAGTTGATTTGTTCGTGCTTATTTTCTTCGGCCCTGGTTATTATATTTTCGAGATTCCAATTTACTCTTAATTATTTATAATTTGCTTTGCGCAGATAAGCTTCGGTTTTGGCAGAGCTTTAGACGCGTTTTGCATTAATTTTGCTCAAGCTGGCATACTGGTCCATAAGCTTTTTGCTTTCATAATCATGTGATTGATATTACTATTTTCCTGTACTCTGCAATTTGCTACTAAATATATTGAATGTAGAAGGTGCCTTGCTGTACTATATATACCTCGATGACCAGGTGAATTATTAGGCATACAGCACTTTCCCTAGTTTCCCTCCAACATCCAAATTATTCTCCATAAAAACTCAATGACTCTATTATCCTCATTATGCTTATCAGATTTTATATTGAACACTGTTCGCTACGTTTGATTGTCTTTATTATGCGCCACAGTCATTCATATTTACGCAAATACATATACCCAGAAGCAAATTTGTTAAGGCCTTCTCTTGATAAGGTATTGCAGAGCAGTTCACAAGCAAGAGCAAAGCGTATCTAAACACCACTACGAACAGAGTGCTTTCAGTGCTCCTTCCCGAGAAGTGAGTAGGCAACGTGTTATAAATAAACTGGCATGAGCTACACAAGTTTGAAAATAAGTTTGAATGATTGTAACAAATTTCCCCGCAAACCAAAGTTCCCGAAGTCTTAACGAAATCTCTCATTTCTCATTTCTCATTTCTGTAAAAATTTTGTTTTGAATCTTTAAAGAAAATTGTATGAAGTGGTTGACACGAACTCTGCAAGAAATTCTTCAGACAGCAGCTTTATTTTCATTGCTTTGCCGATTTTCTTTCGAAATTTCGTAAAAGAATCGAAGTGTGCACAGTTTATTTAGTTTTAGGAAATTCGGCAAAAAATCGGATAAGATCTTTACGAATTATTATTAGCTTTCAGAAAGGCCCGGGTTCGAATCTCGTTAGATCCAACATATAATTTTTAATTTTTGTTCTTGGTTTCACTTAATTACGAAAAAGCATCTATGCAGTGTTACGCATAAGTTACGCATAAAAGATAAGCTTTTCGATGTGCTGTTCTCTCGCAAGCGGAAACAAGGAAATCATGCACATGATAAGACCCTCCATATTCCGGAGAAGGCCTTCTGTAATTGCGTTGCACTCCTTAATTTTTCTACTGGGTGTGTATGGTTTATGTATGGGTGCGTCTGTAGCCAAGGCATGTTGCTCTTATTCTTATAGCCGACTACATTATAATAATGGTGTTGTTTATGTAAGCGTTGCCTAGTTTCTTTTGTGGTAAATTTTTTCTCACTTCAGTATTCTCTGGCTATTGTTTTGGGTGCAATTTAAAGTTGCTTTTTTACATTTCAAAATAATTATGTACATATATAAGTACTTACAGACTCAACTTGAGTTACGCTGACTTCTTCAAGCGAGTATAAATTTTTAGCATCTGACAAGCGAAAATGATTTTATCATCACTCATCTACACTCTGGATTGGCCACCTCTGCGTATACAAAATTTTCTGCGTTCGGTTATTTAGATGCCTATCTTTTTAATTAAAAAGTTAATTACATTGTTATGGTGTTTATCTTGGCGCTTACAATAAATTTTTTTAATTGCTGTAATTAGCAAATCTTAACAATTGGGGTTCTGGGATTTTGTACGAAGTTTTAAACGAATATATTTGATCGCATTTGAGTTTAGAAAAGTTTACTGATAATTTAATGTACAGTAACTGACCCAATAAAATAAATGTAATACACCTTTGTTCCGATTCATTAAATCATTAAGTTATACTTTTTTGTAAATTATACATACATATACAGAAGTTTTGACAGGATTGGAGTTGGAGACGCTAGTAAGACGAATTGTACGTGCCTCTGCTTGGGAATGTCTAGCTTTGGACTAACTCAAGCATATTAGTTTAGCGTGGGACTTGGGGCATTTTGTGATACCGCAGATAAATATTAGAAAAGCATGCAGGTCTTACAACAGAATCCATGCCTTGGATACTTCGAGCTTAATAATTCAAAATTGTTTGTTTCTAGTAATTTTTGAGGTACAAATAAAAAGTGTTTGGTTTTAAATTTGCGTGTTTACCTCTGTCTAAAATTATATATAAGGATAAATTCACGTCAAATGTCTCATGGGCACTTAGCGGCGTAGAACTTTTCGTTTAGATGGAAATCAGACCAAAAATTGGAACCAAAATTCTAAAAATATGATTCCTCCAGATTAGTACACGGGCTATCCAATGGTGCTATTCGTTTTCGAAAACTTTGCTATTTTCATGGTAAAAATTTGAAACGAAAATTTATTTGTAGTTTTTCTCAATTATGGTCATTTTAATTTTGATTTCAGCCATCTCAATCGAAAGATAAGTTCTTCTTACGATACGCGCGTCACTTTAATAATGTTATAACTTTGGAGCTGCTTGATATTTGAACGTAAAACTTTCACAAATACTTCCTTAGATATTAATTTACAAATTTAAAAAAACTTTAATTTATAACACAACTTTTACACCCTTTCAATTCTCATAAAAAGGCTTGAAACCCACCCTTTAATTTAATAACTAGTATTAAGAAGAGTTCTTAAACATAGATCCTTTGGAATGGTTTGTGTTTTATTTTATGAAAATTTCAAATCGATAGACTAACAAACGTCTGAGATAAAGTGAGTTTAAATTAAAATTTTGCTGTCAGAGTATGATGTTCAAATTCGTGCATGCGAACGATGCCGTCGTGACGAGACCGAGCTTCGCAACTGGTTTAGTGTTTTCTAAAATGTTTTACGAGTTTAGCTTGGAAAAATCAAAAAAGCCCTTTTATTAATGATTATTAAGTAAAAAGACCTGTAGCTCGTTTCTGTACCAATTCTCTACCAAGGCAAATTGAGATATGATTTCGCCGCTCTGTTCTCTACTGCTAATGAGTAGTAAATAATGACGTATATTTCTCTACCAGTAGATAAATAATCGGTAGAGAAGAGTTACAGAAACGAGCTACTGATCTTTCGATTGAGATGACTAGAAACAAAACTAAAAATGACCATAATTGAGAATAATTTCAAATAAATTTTTGTTTCGAATTTTCACCATGACAATATCAAAATTTTCGTAAACGAACGCACTTTACCAGACTTTGTTATCATAAGGTTACAATCAAATTAGCTCTGTATTAATTGAAAAGAATTGAGTTTTAGATTTGGTATTTTTATATGCAGGATTTAACGCATCTTAAAATCAATGCTCCCAAGGAAATTATATCAGATTTTAAATTTTATAACTGTGAAAAAGGTCGTCGGATGCCCCCCTCCCCATCAAGAATATTATTCGAAACATGATATAAAAGGGGTTAACTATTCGATACGGATACAGTTTTGTTCTTTTAAAGCTCTCGCAAGGATCGAAAAAAACTCTTATCCTGAATTGCGAAACGTAATTTTATTCATTCTTATTCTTCTTATTTGGAGTTCAACAAAGCACGCCAGTCGTTTCTCTTCTATGCCAACTGACGCCAATTGGTCTTTCAATCGCAGTCGTGGTCTCCCTCATCCTCTGCTACCACCAGCTGGTTCCGAGTTGAATTTTTTCAGGCTGGAGCTTCCATAACGATGTAACTGTAGTAATAAGTAAAAATGAACTTTATTTTTAATGCATAATGCAAAACGCGGACTATTACATTACATTTTGGCTCACACTGATTTTTAATTACCGCAATTTTCGGATAATTTTTCTTCTTGCATCTGAAAGCATAAGTATGTGGGATTATTTAATAAATACAAAAATATATTGTAACTCCTTTGGTTTAGGAGTTACGAATGTTTCAACAGCGAACTGTTGCATTAAAATATTTGGAAGTCCTTTTTAAAGTTGTTTTATATTATTGAAAAAGTCTGCTCTGCTAATATAATGTTTTCAAAAGTTGGTACACAGTTTCCTAGCTTCAGGATGGAGTTCAAGAACTACGTGTTAATTGAACTGATAAAATTAATTTTGAGGTCAATATTTGTAAAAAATAGTCGGACGGTACGTTACAGAAAACGACTGTTACGTTACCTGTGCGATATACTTGTAGCAATAAGATTATAATTAAATAGGTATTTAAATCACTTTTAGTGTGTTTTATGCAATAAGTAGCATGAATTCAGTAGTCTTGTGATGTGACAAGTAATTCAAAGAATCTTAGACCATGACAATTGTGAATACAGATTTCAAAGTCTCTGATGCTGTGCAGCCGTAGGACGTTTCCGAAGTAATTTTCTGCGCAGAACTCGAACTCGATCTTAGAACTGCGCCAAGATTTTGAGTTTTTCGCGGTTGATTTCACAAAAATGGCTTTAATGACTTATTTGGTTTGCTCTATGCCATTTATGTAGTACTATTCTTGCCATTCAAATGCTAGATTCGAGGACACGGCATTTTGAAGAATAATAGTAGTACTAGAAAAATAGGCGAAATAATTCCAATAGATTTTTTATTATTTAATCCGAAAATCTTCTTCTTCTTTTAGCTTCTTATTTCGCGTCTTTTGAGTTCGTTCCTTTTTGAAATAATACAATTCTCGCGTTTTTTTATTTTTCTACGTAATTCTTATCTTCTCAGTTTATATAAGTTAGAAAAAATAATAGTTTTAACTATGGGACAATAACACGTTGAATAGCTTCCAATGTTGCTTGTAAAATGAGCCCGATCTTTAACTAAATAGGAAAAAAATGTTACCTGAAAATTAAATTAGTTCAAAAGACTGTTACACGTTACAAATAGCAATTCACTGAAAACATATTGGTAATGAAGAGTATATAGAACTATTTTATTTTACTGTGAAATAAGGCAGAAAATACTCGAAGAAAACTATATTTTCGTTTTTTTTAGCTTGGTGGATTCCGCAAAAAAAAAACTTTTTAATCTTTTGGACTGTTACATTACATTAAAAAATACTGCCGACTTGATTTTCATATAGAAAGCTAATCGCTAATTTTTTTGTCGAATACTTTTCAAAAATCTGCGAGACCTGAGAAAAAAATTGTCCCCTTGGTTTATTTTTCGGCGGTTTGGGCCATATGAATATGTTCATGGATCAGCCTTCTAAGCATCGGTTGCAAGGTCTTATCGAATGTATTGTGTGAAAGACTGAGTACCACCGTCAAAGAACTGATACTAGCAACTCCACCATATACCAGGTATTCAAAATACGCCAAATCTTAGAAGAGACCCGCGAAAATGGGATCGTTACACATCATCTATTTGTCGATTTCAAAGCCGTTTTCGCCAGCACGAAAGAAAGTTGTCTTTATTCCGCGATGTCTGAATTTGGTATCCCTACGAAACTGATAATAATAATAGCCGTTGGAGACGACCTCTCTGAAATGTGGTTTCAGACAAGGTGACTCCTTTTCTTGTGATTTCTTTAACCTGATGTTGAAGAAGATAATAAGAGCAGCAGAACTGAGTCGTTCAGGCACAAAACTTTAAAAGAGCGTAAAATTGCTGGCGTATACCGACGAAATCGACATTATCGGTAAAAACAAAGGCTACGTCCGTTCTTCCTTCTCGAGATTAGACACAGAAGCAAAGCAAATGGGTCTGCTGGTGAACGAGAAATCCAACGGTCTTCTCTCCTCGTACAAAAATCATAATTTATAACTCACTCATCATGCCTGTGCTGGTGTATGGTGCAGAGGTATGGACAATAAAACATCTGCAGAAGCGGCTCTTGGAGTTTTTGAGAGAAAGATTCTGCGAAACATTTACGGACCTTTACGCGTTGGTGATGGAGAATACCGCCGACGATTTAACGGTCAGCGAATTAAAATTCAGTGGCTCCGCTGGCTAGGTCATGCCGTTGGAGTGGACAGAAACGCTCCAGCTCTGAAAGTATTCAACGCGGTGCGAGATGCTGGTAGCAGAGGAAGAAGAAAGACCAGGTGGGCAAGGACCTGGCTTCACTTGGCATTTCCAATTGGCGTCAGTTGGCACAGAAGAGATACGACCGGCGTACAGTGCCGCCTAGGTGGGCAAATATCAAAAAATTCGTTGTCTGCATGTGAATCCGCTGAAAAAAATGTAACAGAAATTTCCCTATAAAATAAATTATAGCCGCCAGGAAGCAACTAAAGGCGAAAAATTTCATACTAAGTATTTTAATAAGAACATGGCCATGCGTAAGCTCTTCACGGAAACAAATGAACGAAAGTGTTGGTTTGACGTTTTTCATTTCCATATACATAGATAGTAGAGAACTATAGGAATAACAATTTTGGAATAAAATTCAACACAGGGTGTACCTGCGATATTCCACAAAAACTGTTTTTTTTTGGTAAAAAAAATTAAAAAAAAAGGTAAATTTTAACGCAATAAATAAAAAATACATATAAATGTATGTTATTTTCTTATTATTAAATACTCGGATTTTTAGCTTTGGAAAGAATAAACAAAAACCTGCTAATTTTTTCACTTTTTGCAAGAATGTGTTTTTTGCTAATGCATAAGACAGTTTTTAAATTTTTGTCAGCGCCAACAGATTTGCACGATTCGTTCTATTTTTAAAAATGAAGAGTTAGATTAAGAAGCTTGGACTGTAGACAACAGAGGTTTATTTTTTTTTTTTAAATTGAATTAAAATTTTTTAATGTGTTAAATGAATTATTAAGAGATTGGTAACAATCGAAATGTGTATGAAAAGGGTTTATTTCTTAACTACATGTTACAGGTTATCATCCGATTAAAAAATCAAATTCCATTAGCTAAATTGAGTACACAGCTATGCCCATTTCGGAGTCACAGGAAAGAAGCTTGCAAATATTACTCTGTTTGTGAAGTCAAATTTAGTTAAACAAAAATAATTATTGTGTCAAACCAAAGGTTTACGACATCGTATTTGTTATTTTACCACAAATACATAGATTGTCAATCAGCGATTTGTTCTGATTACATTCCTTTTAAATTACTGGAATCTTAAATTAACTCAGGACTGTTTTTACTTTTCATTTATTTCTTGCTAAATGTGTCAATTTTTTTCTTTTGTCTGATACCCATTTGTATATAGGCACATATTTCAGTTACCTTATTCCCTTAATTAAAGTGAATTTTAATTTCTAAACATGTGGCAACATTCCTACGCATCGCTTAGAAGTAAAGCATTTTCGAAACCATTTCAATTGATATGAATATTGTAATGTCTAATTCATTTAACTTATTAAACGATTTTAATAAAATTTGTACCAGGTGACAAGCTGTTAAAAAAAAATTAAACTTCATTGCACATCTACAGGCATACCTATGTAAATGCCACAAGAACCTGAATTTTCACGCATCTACAGTCGAAGTATGAAAGCTCTCCAAAAACAAATTGCATTTAAGAATTAAATTTTACTAAGAGGAGAATTAAATCAGTCCATAATTCTATTTTTGCCCACATTTTATTTGGAAGGGAAGCACTGTGCGGCGTGCTACATTGGACTCGGCCGCAATCGTTTAGTCGGTTACAGCGCCAATAAAGAATATTAAGAAGAAGTTAGTACCAAAATAACGGAGTTACATATATCCCACTTTTTAAAAAGTCCTACCTTTTTTGATACTAATGTTATAATGTTTTTGCTACTCCTGTAAAATAAAAAACTTGTTGGTGACGATATAAAAATTCTAAATATTTATTTTAATGATAATGGAACTAATTAATTTTATATCTGAATAATGAAAAGTTTTCCAGAAACCTACTTCAAACAAAAAAGTAGCTCACTAAACTTTGCCTAAATAAGTGAATAGGGTGGTAAGCCGTATTCTAACAAAGTCACAGACCTTAGCTCATCGCTGCTATGATTTCAACTGCGCCTCAAAGTTGGCTGTGGCAGAAAATATGTCGCTCCAACACAAATTTTTAAGTTTTTGTGTAGTTTCATAGCACTTAAAGTCGAAGTTTTGTGGCACATACTGCGGCGCACTAGAAATCACAACAGTGATGAGCTAAGTTTTGTGACTCTGTTAGACTAGAGGGGTATATGTAATTTTTATTCTCATATGGCAGGCTCAGGGAAAGGGCACATCCGGCGTGTTTGAGCCGTAGGGAGAGGAATGTTAGAAGAGCTGATGAGACTGGGCATTTGAAGATGTGTGTGTCGTCGGGCATCTTACTCAAATTTGACTGAAGAGTTTAAGCTGCTACAATATCTGAAATGAAGTTGTGTCGAAGTATTGCGAGCCTCATGGAGCAACTCGAGCTCTTCATACGCGATGTGTGGCTTTGGTCTCCGATGATGGAATTTAAGGGGTGAGTACTGACGAATTCTCGAACTGATTGATTCTCGATGAATGGTCTATCTATAATAGACTATATTTGTATAGTCTGTCTGGTTCAGTGAATGGTTTGTTCTCATTCCCAAGAAAGCCGGCTCTACATGCTCGAGTTTTTCACGACAAAGGATCTTTTTAGTTGCGATAAAATTTTGTTAAGATCGGTGAAAGTGCGAATCATTTTTTGGGGAAATATCACCAAAGTCCTTTGTTTTACAGTATAAAGAATGTGGTCACCGAAAATAAAAACTATAGGTACGAAAGCTGGAATAGCTATTAAGTTAAAGTAAACTGCGCCACAGTTTCTAAGAAAAGAACGGAATATGCCCCCCTCTAGGATTTAAAAATCAACACCATCACGGCAGCTGTGTAGAAATCGTGAGCCCATTCTACTCAAATTAAACTCCGGACGAATGAGTGAGTTGGACCTTTCTTATTGGGTCGTTGCATAAGTAGAGTCTACAAACCATCTTTTATTTACGTCCGACTGGGAGTTTCCTTTCCTTGCGGGTTCGTCTCTAAACTTTTACTTCTTTATGACTTGGCGCCCGCACTATGCGCCAAATTTTGTTATCGATAGTGGTTTCCGAGCAGTCCAGTCAAATCTGTTTCGCTATATATCAGAGTATATAGTTATTGAAGGTATGTATGTTAAGGGAAGAGTAGATAAGTCAGATTTCAGCCTAAACCAAAGTCTCACTGAGATAATGCTCGATCCCGCTTCTTACTTCAAGACTTAAATTGGAATCACCAGCACATATGTAGGTAAATTCTCCGCCATTTAAACTTTGGCGTGTGAACAACTCAGTGAGAGGGGAGACCAGTATGTTTGCATGTATGTATTTATATAAAAACAAGTAAGAAAGTCTAAGTTCGGGCGGAGCCGAACATTAAACACCCGGCGCAAGTATTAAATATATGTTTTTTCACCTTTCCGAAAGCTACCGCTAGATTGTAAGCCGAGGTGTATCAATTTTAAGTAAATTAGCGTCCTTAAATTTCGAAATATTGCAGTTTCAAGCATTTCTGAAATTTACCTTTATATGAAAAGCGGCCGTAATTTTAGTCCGATTTCAATAATTTTCAACGTTTTGCTTTTATGTGGCAAGCACATTAAAAATACCGAGTTTGGTACAAATTGGTAGAACGGTTACCGATATACATATATGTGATCATAAGTGGGCGGTGCCACGCCCATTTTTCAAAATTTTATAATAAACGTATTTCTTGGTAAAGAATTGTTGCAAGCATCAATTTTGAATAAATTAGCTTCAATATTTAATGATTTATCGAAGATTTTGTATTTCTCTAAATTACCGTTATATGGAATGTGGGCGTGGTTATTGTCCGATTTTTAAAATTTTCGGCCGTATAGTATGCTGTACCAAGGCCAAAAACTGTGACAAGTTTGGCAGAAATTAGTGCAGCGGTTATCAAGAATACACATCTAACCATAAGTGGGCGTGGCTACGCCCATTTTCCAAAAATTTATAATATTCTTATTTTTCGTCTAAAAATTATTGTAAATATCAATTTTGAGTGAATTATCTTCAGTAGTTACTAAAATATCGCAGTTTTCGTATTTACGAAAATTACCGTTATGTGGGATGTGGGCGTGGTTATTGTCCGATTTTGTATTTCTCTAAATTACCGTTATATGGAATGTGGTTGTGGTTATTGTCCGATTTTTTAAATTTTCGGCCGTTTGGTATGCTGTATCAAGCCAAACAACTGTGCCGAGTTTGTAAGAAATTGGTGCAGCGGTTACCAATATATACACATGTAACCATAAGTGGGCGTGGCTACGCCCATTTTCCAAAAATTTATAATATTCTTATTTTTCGTCAAAAAATAGAAATTGTTGTAAATATCAATTTCGAGTGAATAATCTTTAATAGTTACTAAAATATCGCAGTCTTCGTATATCTGGAAATTACCGTTATATGGGAAGTGGGCGTGGTTACGGTCCGATTTCGCCCATTTTCAATACCAACCTACCTTGGATTAACGGAAACCTACGTACCTAATTTCGTTGAGATATCTCAATTTTTGCTCGAGTTATCGTGTATGTACACAGACGGACGGACAGACGGACAGACGGACGGACAGATAGACGTGGCTTAATCGATTTCTCTATTCGTTCTGAGCATTTATGTATACATTTGTCTATATCTATCTCGATTCGTTTTGGCTGTTACAAACAACCGTTATGTGAACAAAATTAATATACCCTTGTGCACAAGGGCGCTCGGGTATAAAAAAAATTGGTTCAAAAAAGGTGGGTAGGCACTGTGGCTAATGGTAAAGTTCGTTTACCACATCTGGTTGTAAGCAATGCAGAGTATGGATGAAGTGTCTGGAGGATGCATCAGATTAGGCCGAGCATACTTTGAAGTGCCACCTAATTAAAATTTAAGAAAGTTCAATTACATGCCAGTTGAGAAGTGATGTGCGAAAATTTCATAAATTGCAAAAAGGAAATACATAAATGGAGTACATAGCATACATTTACACGCCTGATGATAGCACAAGCGCCTAAACAACGCGTTTAAATGACTGCTAATTGCTTGGAAAATATTTGTTTAGAGCTTTGCCAACGTAGTTGCAGCGTTTTGATAGGTATCCCATTGAAAATTATGTCAAAAACTGAAAATAACTTTAGAGTCGACTTTATTTTGACTATAACTACGGGCCTGTAGTTATTGAAGTGCCATAGGTACGATTTCGCGATTGATTTATGCATATGGTTCAAAGCAGTGATCGGCAGGCCATAGCATACTGAGCGCTCTGTAAGCTGAGCAATGATTTCAATGCACACAGTCTCATTCGTTGAATCGTTTCAATGTGTTAGTATGCCGACCACTGGCTGAAAGCAAGAAATATACACGGTACTTCACAACCATCGGTCATTCCATCAATTCCACTAACTTCGCAAGTAAACTTAATTTCATTTTTTTATTGACCTCATGCCACATTTTCTTATCGCATTAAAATTTTTGTTATTGTATGTAGCAAATTTTAATTATGTACATTTATAACTTTGACTGCATTAAAGTTTTACCACGCCTTTTTTTAAGCATAATGGAAAGCATCTGTCGAGTTTCAAATGCGGCGCGACTGTTCTAATGGACTTAGCTAGCAAATACATCGCCATCGAGCATCAATGTGTGCAGTTATTTATAAAACTTACAAAAGCAAAACGTAATGCCGCCTCACGAGAAAGCAGTGCTAAACCCGCGAACCGCAGGATTCAGAAATCCATGAAAAGCAACAATAATAGCGGCTTAGTACTCGCATTTTTGCCATATTTACCCTACTTTCAGACTGGGTGCGGCAGGGGCTGCAAAATATTTTATGGTGTTAACTGTATGCAGGTATGTATGGACTTCGGCATAGAATATTCCGGCTTTTGATGAAAATAAGTAGTGGGTGTGGTGGCCATTTTCCAGCAGCTAATTTATATGCTGACTTTCACGTCGTCATTAATTGAAGGCAATAAATTATGTTGAGCCAATTTCAACAGCAACACTAACACACAAAAATCAAAGGTCAGCAAGCATAAAATATGTTCAATGGGATTAGGGAAAAATATCATAGCGAGTGTAGTAGTACGTAAAAGCGAATATTTAAAAAAAATATTAAAGCCACAGTAAGCTACTGCAAAAAGCGAAGGAAATAACAAGTAGGCCAATTCGTTTTATTAGTGAGTAGTAGCCAAGTGTTGAGTTTCTTGGGTATAAAAATAATAAAGTGAAAATTGCGTCGATGGGCGGCTGGACCGCTGTTATACTTAGCTAAACTTACCACTTATCATTGCACGTGCCACACACATACATTTTTAAATCGCTGGCCCTGTTGATGACCGTGCGAACTTGAATTGCACGTGTAAGTTTGTGCTTAGCGCATGGCTGCTAAGGGACGCCAAATTATGAATGAATTCGAGTAGTGGCATGCCAAGCAATTTGCATGATTTATGCAAATTTCATTATTAATTCAAAAGTGAAAATCACTTTCAACGCCTCCAATTTGATGGCGTAATTTATATTTGTGCCGATTTGCACGAACGAAAATTACATTTAATTTATTTAATTTTTTGCCACCATTAAGAGAATCAGTATCGTAAATATACTTTTAAGTTGAAAGCCAAGATGATACAGTCTAATAGGTTTAACGAAATATTCTAACTTGAATGCTTTTTTGCTTTCCCTTCTCATGCGAACAGTACTTGTGTAAATATAAATCTATGCCCTGACTATTACGCCAGGATATTGGATCAGGTGTACTAGAATGTGTTAAAAAAAAAAAAAAATATATATTTACACCAACTCTAGGCAGGCAGCTCTGTTTTTGGCGTCCTTGGCTGGTAGACTGTAATTTTTTTTCGATATTAAAGGTAGTCTTAATGTTGAATCCTACGAATTCAAAGTCCTTCACTATCTCACAATTATCATTAGCAATCGTAATTTGCCAACAACTCGCGGGTCTTTATCTGGTTCCGCGAGCTTACGGCTAGACCAATTTTTTTCCTCTTCTGACCAGTTGATGGCTACATACACTTTTTTAACTTCTTCATTCCATTCAATTAATTCTTTTGAGTGCTTCGTTACCGCGCCATGTCCAGCATTCAGAGTTTCCGGGTTGACGTTTTTGAGGTAATTTGATGATTTTATCGATGTTTAAAGAATTTGAGATATAATTTTAATTACGAGGACATATATGTATGTACACATATCAATTATACGAGTTATAGTCAAACTATAGACAATCATACATAAATTAGCAAAGGTTCAAAGGGTTGCATGCGCGATGATCACGGAGGCAGACTAAAGCTCCAGCCACCTTAGTTAATATTCTATCTGTGGACTAAGTAATATATATGGAAAACTACAGGCAAGTTATATTGTGATTACATTAAATCTGTTGATTATGTGGTTTGGTACGAGAATTTTGAAAGATCTTTCAGCAGACTTCAGACGCCAGCACTACACAGTTCCGCCCACAGGAATTAGGAATCGTTTCAATCAAATGATCCGCTCGGAACGTGAATGGGACAAGGTATACTCGCAAGAACATCTCACTTAGCCTCAGTTGTTATCTTCCAGATATCTGATCTAGCAAGGAAAGGTACTTTATAATCTGCAATCAGTACTGCTTGATAGGCGGGAATTCCGCCATCTTCTTACAACCACTGGCCGGAGAAGAACTTATCAACCGCGAAAATATGAAATGAACATATCTGGCCTAAGTTGGATTATTTAGCGTAGATCTCGTCGTCTCCTCCGCTAAGAGCAACCACTGCTCCCATATCTCGATAGGGACTTACAATGTTAAAATGGATATGCAGTTAAACGATTACTGTCAAAGCTGCCGTGATGTGGATGAAATTGAAAGCGGGAGTAACCGGACTCAGCCAGTATATACGATTTTGTGCGCTTGATCAGAGCCACTGATTGGTTTTAATGCAACGTCAAGGAAGAACTCATGGAGTCTCTATGGCATCCAAATGGGCCCATGGTGGCCTTTTCCTGTGCTGGATAAGGGCAGCCAATTTAACCTAACCTAAAGGCCTGGTCTACGTTTTTTTTGTAGTTTGTAGATTGATTGTACTGTATTTTAAATCACGGACGTGAACCGGTTTTGAACCGGAAAACCGCTTTTTTCTATTAAATAACTGAACCATTAACCGAACCGAAATTTTCCACAAATGTTTGATCCGAACTGAAAACCGAACCACTTTCCATAAAGGTTTAAAGGTTCGTTTCAACCAAGTTTTAATAGATAAATGTACCCACTTTTTTCTTTTTGTTAAACATGGTAATACCTACCATGTGACAGAAAGACAGAAGAAATACGTTTATGATACAATTTTGGAAAACGAGCGTGGCACCGCCCACTTATGATCACATATATGTATCTCGGTATCCGGTCTACCAATTTATACCAAACTCGGTATGGCTATTATGCTTGCCAAGTAAAAGCAAAACGTTGAAAATTATTGAAATCAGACTAAAATTGAGGCCGCTTTTCATATAACGGTAAATTTCAGAAATGCTTGAAACTTCAATATTTCGAAATTTAAGGACGCTAAATTACTCAAAATTGATAAACCCGGCTTACCATGTTGCGGTGGCTTTCGAAAAGGTGAAAATCATATATTTAATACCTGCGCCGGGTATTTAATGTTCGGCTCCGCCCGAACTTAAAATGTATTACTTGTTTGTTTTTCGAACCGTTGAACCGAACCGAAACCCCGGTTCAAAGACCAAAAACCCGCTTTGACGAACCAATCCAAAAGTGCAAAAACGGTTAGAACCGCTGAACCGAACTGACAAAATTTTTCATCCGGTTCACGTCCCTGTTTTAAATCTTTCTACTAGTCTAATTAATTCACTTAAAATTATTGTTTCACGAGCGGCACATTATATGGAACGGTTATTTCGCGAGTTATATAAAGTGCGATTTTAAATATATATATATATTTTTATGTTTACTTGATATTGACATTTGCGGTTATGAGGTGGTTGTCTCATGTCTCATAAGTTTACACGTTTAGGCGAATACCATTATTGAATCGTTTGTTTTTTGTTCGAAATATGTGCAGAAAATTATGTTACTCATACGCCATGTATTCACGCTTATTATCACACTTAGGGCTGGTTGTTCAATGTCTGGTTATCACCACTTCTCGGTTTAACATCATTATTGACGTTTTCGCCATCATGCATATAACATGTGATCGACAAAGCAGACGTTGTATTTAACCGGAGCTTCTACCTCCTATTTTCGTTAATCAGACATTGTACAACCGGCCCTTAATAGGTTGTGATTACGCGAACTTTAAAGCGTTTGGCGGAAGTTAGCTCCTATAGGAAATGTATTACCCCACATGTGGTTTTTAATAAATTTGGATTTTTACCAATATTATTTAAATCATATAAGTATGTATGTATAAAAATCAGCACTTAAACTTTAACAAAGGTATGTAACGTTTTTATGAGGCTTTCCTACTTGCTACCTATATAACGGCCGCTGACCCAAGCAAGCATATTTGCTAATTTTGTCACTTAGAAATAATTATATTTCTGTAATCAAATATTAAAAAAATGGTATGTATGTCGTTGAACTTTCAACCATAACCACCATAACTAACAAAAGTACCTAAGCTTTAAAATAATTACCGGGTGCGGCAATAGCAGGGTGCTTTAAAATTCATTGCAAAAGTTGAGATATTTTTGAAAGAATGCAAAAAATAAAAACCTTTCAATAACAACTGGAGCTAAATTACTCAAAATTTATTAACTAAGCTGTATGTAAGATAAATAAAAAAACTCAGAGTGTGTAGTCCCTACGCGCGGAAGAAGTGAAACTTAATACCGGAAATGCCAGAAAGAAAGAAAAGTGCGATATACATACACATGTACATATTTTCTAACACACAAAAAACATATTTATTTTAACGACCTTTAATTTTTTTTTTATAACCAACTGAAAAGTTAAATTATTATTTGTGGCTGAGAAAACATCCATATCTACAGTATTAACTAGTAGATTGTGGTAACTAAAGAAAGATATGAAACGTTTTATTTCAATATTTTTAATATTTCTGGAAAAACCCGCATCAATGGTAGCCGCTCCTTAGGTTGTTGGGTAATTTCTACTATTAACCATATCCAGTAAAAATTTTTCTTTAAAAAATTTAGTCAGTTCATCAGATTTAGCCAGCGAAACGCTGACGTTGATCTCCTGCGAGAATTACAGGTAGATCATAACAGTCTACTTATCTTTATCTTCATCTTAATCATTTATCTTCTTCTTCATCTCCATCATCATCTTCATCTCCATCTTCATCTTCATCTTCATCTTCATCTTCATCTTCATCTTCATCTTCATCTTCATCTTAATCTTCATCTTCATCTTCATCTTCATCTTCATCTTCATCTTTATCTTCATCTTCATCTTCATCTTCATCTTCATCTTCATCTTCATCTTCATCTTCATCTTCATCTTCATCTTCATCTTCATC